>NC_043707.1:140646717-140668514 GCF_006229205.1 Suricata suricatta | reverse complement strand
CCCCCCACCGCGGCCGTCCCCCACCGTGGAGCTGTCCCCCCACCGCGGAGCCGTCCCCCCACCGCGGAGCTGTCCCCCCACCGCGGAGCCGTCCCCCACCGCGGGGCCGTCCCCCCACCGCGGAAGGGGCTGCAGGGGCGGCCGTGCTCAGCGGGGAGGTGGCTTGGGTACAAGATGCGGCGCTCTGCCTCCATGTCACCCGGAGACTGTCACCCGGAGCTGTCACCCGGAGCTCTCACCTGGAGACTGGCCTTGGCGGCAGCACCAGCACAGCCAGGAAGAAAGACTCAGAGACATGGGGACAGGACAGTGGGGGTGTGGAATCTGACGGAGAGCGAGCAGGGCCGACGGGACCGTGTGCGGACCGGCGTCCCATCACGGGCGGCCCAGCAGCGGAAGAAGAGGAATATGGCCCCAACTCCCAACGGGATATAAACATCAAAGAAGCTCTGTAAACTCCAGCTGCGACGGACCCGAAGGGACCCACACCGAGATGGGCCATCATCAAACCTCTGAGACACAGAGAGGCCCCGAGAGCCGCGGGGGAGAAGTGACCGGCGCACGAGGCCAGAGAGCGGGGGCGGCCGGCATGAAGGGCCCAAAGGGAAAAACCGTCAACCAAAACCCTTCTCCAGCCAGAGTGTCCTTCGAAAGTGCGGGAGAAACCGCGACATTCCCAGGTGAGCCGCTCCGGAGCCCGGGACACAGGCGCTCGCGGCCAGAGGGGGAGAAGCAGCCTCCACAGCGGTGGCCGCCGGCGGTCCCCCAGCTGGCGCGGTTGTGACAGTGGTCTGTGACTGCGCTGTGTGTCTCCCTCGTGATTTCAGTCTAATACTTGCTTTATTTAAAGCAGGAATTGGTCTAAAAGCTGATGTTAGCATCACTTTGGTTTGTGACTCCACATTTTGCTCTAAGAGGCTAATGCATTTCGAGCATATTAGTTTGTGGTCTTGGACACACAATCACAAAGATGCAGTTCTGTGACATTAACAACTGAAGGGGGTGGGACCGAGCTGTAGGGAGCGGGGACCACAGGCCTCTGAATGTAAGCTGCTATAAATCCAAACCCAAGTGCTTTAACCTCAGGACATTCAGTGTCCTCCCGTGGTGACCACAGAGAAAATAGTAACAGCATGTACACAAAGGGAAATGAGAAAGGAACTTAAACATTTCACCATAAAAAAAACATCAACTGCAACACAAAAGAAGACAGCCACGCAGGAAACGAGGGAGGCGTGCAGACCCGGGCGACAGGAGGGGAGATGTGCCTGCGGGACGCTCCAGGACGCGAGCTAAGTCACATAAGCCTGTCACAAAGCACAAACACCACGTGACTCCACTTACATAAGGCACTTAGAGCTTCCAAACCCCTGGAGACGGAGTGGGAGGAGACGCCTGGGGCCTGGGGCGGGGAGGGCGGCCCCGGATAGAGTTCTGGAAAGGACAGTGGGTGCCCGCCGCTGTGAGTGCATTTAATCCACCCAAGCGTGGACGGCCCGGGCGGGGAGGAGAGACGGGACCACGCAGGCCGCAGCCACATTCAGGGCTGGCCCCCGGGAGCCTGGCTGGCAGAAGGGAGGACGCAGGAGGCGGACCGGGCGGCTGGCGTGGGGTGTGGACAGGACGGGTGCTGGCTGGGCATGCCCGCGTGCCGGGGAGAACCCCAGACCACCGCCTCCCATGCCACCCGGGCCAGGGTACCTCTGTGTATCGCCAGGTGCCTGCTCCAGTCAGCATGGCTAGGAGAGGGGATGCGAGCGTTCTGGAACGTGCCTGCGAGGCTGGCCTTCGTTCCATGAGCTGCGGCCTCCGTCCACCGTCCGCGGAAAGTTCCTGCCCCGAAGCCGTCGCCCCGCTCACCCGTGCCTGGAGCTGCCGCCTGGTGGAGCCCGGCTTGGGCAGCCAAACCACAGTCGCCTGCGTGTCTGTGACCCGGAGGCAGAGTGCTCGAGGCCGCAGGAAGCCGCTCAGTGTGGGAGGTTTTGTTACGCAGCGTCACGGCGCGGACCCATCCACTCGGGGAGGCGATGCCCGGCCGGCTCTGCGTGGAACCTCCTTCTCCGTTCGGGATGCACGTGGGGGTCTGCGACGGAGCCGTGCCGAGTGTCAGGCGAGTGCTGCTTCGCCAGCAGGACAGACAGACAGACAGACAGAGGAGGCCGACGGGGCGAACGCCACAGATGGGACGCAGGCAGTGCCCGGCATTCACGGTGCGGCTTCCTGGTTTCCTCGTGTTCGACATTTTCTTAATTAAAACAAGAATCTGGGGCCACCACACTCGCTGTGAGCACCCGGGGGCGGAGGTGTGCGGTCACTATGTGGCACCCACGACACTAACGTGACACTCATGGCGACTCCACTTCAATAGTGAAAACGTAAACATTAATTATAAAGTTTTAAAAAGAATCAGTTCTGCACAGCGAAGGCAAATGAAGTGAAAAGTGAGTACAGTGAAAAGTGAAATGTATAAAGAACTCACACAACTCAATAGCAAACCACCAAGCAATTCACTGAAAATTGGGCAGAGGGGGGCTCCGTCGGTTGAGCGTTTGGCTGGTGCAGGTCATGATCTCATGGTTTGTGAGTTCAAGCCCCACATCGGGCTCTGTGCTGACAGGGTAGAGCCTGCTTGGGACTCTCCCTCTCTCTGCCCCTCCCCTGCTCATGCACACACGCACTCTCTCTCAAAATAAATAAACATTAAGAAAAAAAAAAGTGGACATGGGGCGCCTGGGTGGCTCAGTCAGTTGAGCGTCCGACTTCAGCTCAGATCATGATCTCATAGCCTGTGAGTTCAAGCCCCGTGTCAAGCTCTGTGCTGACAGCTCAGAGCCTGGGACTTGCTTCAGATTCTGTGTCCCTCTCTCACTCTGCCCCTCCCCTGCTCATCCTCTCTCTCTCTCAAAAATAAATAGACATTTAAAAAATGAATAAAAAAACTGGGCAGAAGATCTGAATAGACATTTCAGAAGATGTCGTGATGGTGACAGGTACATGGAAGGGAAGGTGCCCCACATCCCTCCCGTCGGGGGACGCAATCACAGCCACAAGGGGCGACCCCCTCACACCTGCCGGCGCAGGAAACGGCAGCTGTCGGCGAGGATGCGGAGAGAGGGGAAGGCCGGGCGCCGCTGGTGGGAGGGCAGACCGGGGTGGAGGCTCCTCGGAAACCACAAATCGAACCACCCTAGACCCGGCAGTCACAGCCCTGACAATACATCCAAAGGACACGAAACCACTAACTGGACCCCCCTGTCTGCACCCCCACATTCACAGCCACACTTACAATAACCGACCAGGGAGGACAGCCTAGGTGTCTGTCAATGATGAACAGGAGAAGGTGGAGTGTGCACACAGTGGGGTTAAAAGAAAGGAAACCTCGCCATTTGTAACAGCAGGGATGGACCTGGAGGGCGCTGGGCAAGCGAGAGAAGCCGGACGGAAAAAGACAGATCCCGCGGCCAGGAGCCGCCTCCTGCGGGCATGGAATCCAGCCCCCGGACGCAGAGAGCAGAGCGCGAGGAAACAGGGGAAGGGGGTCAAGGGCACAAACTTCAGGTATCAGTTTTGGGGCGTAACACACGGCACGGTGACCGCAGATTAGAAGTCGAGGGGCCACCACAGAGCTGCCGAGGGGCCGGCGGCTCCTGAGAGGGGACCCGAGGTCCCCGCGGCCTGGGCCCTGCACGGCCCGGGCTCGGCCCCGCGTCCCCGCGTCCATGCGGGCACTTGCCTCCCGGCATGGCCCGCGTGCTCCCACCTGCCCTGCTCGGCTGGGCCCACAGCCGGACACGCCTCCTGCTCAGCGTCTGACCTACCGCACATTTCTTCGTGGAGCACTTCAGGGGCACGGAGAAGCGGCCCGTCTGGGCCAGAAACAAGACACTTCCTTCCAGGTCCTTGTTTATCTAAAAAATAGAACGCCCCACCCACCATGACGTGTGTAACTGCCGGGGGACGCAGGCTGTGCCTCTACGGGCCAGGCCGTCCGAACATTCTGCCAGGCCCTGCTTGGCCCCAGGAGCACCGGCAGACCCAGCTGCTGGCCAGGAGCCGTCGGGCGGGCCCCTCATTCTGCCCGACAGCAGGAAGGTGCCAGAAGTGCGGGGAAATAAAACGGCACAACAGGGCCTGTGTGACCCCTGCCGCGACCTGTGCGTCCTTCCTCCGTCATCTGTGTCTGCAGACACCCCTGGGCCCCCGCCCGCCCCCGCCCACAATCCATGCACGCCGTCTGCCTTTGGAAGACACTCACCATGGGCTTGAAGGTGACAAGGACTTCGCAGGACATCCCGGCTGACATGGGACCAGGGGGGTCAAAGCTGTAGGCACAATGACCGGGGGCACGTCATCAGGTCTACAGGGAGGCTCCCAGCAGCCACGGGGCGGAGCAGGCGCCAGCGGAGCCCTCCCCGCCCATCGTGGCGCCGAGCCCTGGTGCCCAGGCCCCAGGGGACCCGCGCGTAAATGGGCGAGTGGGGGGTGTCCTCAGAGGGAACAGATGTCACGGGGTGGGGGGCAGCAGCCGCGGTTCCCTGGGGACGGGCAGCATCGGGGCTTTAACACCAGTGTGGGGGCGGGAGCCAGCTGGCGGCAGCACGGGCCCTGCACGCAGCGGGCACCCTCGGAACCCCACTTTTGGTGAAGGAGCCAGGAAAAGAGCCCCCAGTTCACAGGGAGACTGGAGGGCCGTCGGTCTGTCTTGGTCTGGATCTTAGGTGAGGCCAAGAAGCTTCCAGAGAATTGCTAGCATGAGGCATGTTTTCACAAGGTTGGGTTTTACCTAAGGTGCTTGGAACAGAAACATACAAGCTTAAACATTGAATGTAGTTGTTGCCCGGCTGGTCATGACCCCTCGCACGTTCTCTGGGGGGAGGGGAGCCCCCTGATGCCACATCACAGAGACTCGGGCGGACAGAGCCCCCCGGTGAGAGGGGACTCCCGGGTTGGAAAGGACACGCGGAAGCCCACAACACGCACGCAGACAGCAGGGCCACGCTCCGAGGTCTCGGGTAAGAGAATGCTTGGACGGAGACTTTAAAGATGTCATGTTAAAATTATCAAAGATGGAGGGCGCTTGGGGCCTCAGTTGGTTAAGGATCTGACTTCAGCTCAGGTCATGATCTCACAGGGTGTGAGTTTGAGCCCCGAGTCAGGCTCTGTGCTGACAGCTCAGGAGGGGAGGTAGCTGCCGATCAGACCCCAGCCCCAGGCCTGGGGAGGAGTGCTTCAGGGCGCCGGGGGGCTGATACCCCAAGTCTGGGCCCCAAGTTCCCCAGAGACCCGCAGACCAACATGGAAGCCAGCAGGCCACAAGTGAATCCTGAGCCTCCAGCACGAACGGAGGACAGGGTAAGCTGGAGATGAACAGGGATTTCTGGCCACGCTCTGCCCACACGCCTTTGCAGGTACACTGACGGGAGGAGAGAAGGGGGAACAGAGGTGCCACGTCTGAGCCCCAGGCAGCCCCCGGAAGAGAACAGCGTGTCCTGCGGTCAGTGAGCACGGACCACGGGGAGAGGCGTGGGGCCGGGTGGTGAGGAGCCGGCCTGGCCTCTCGGGCCTGCAGACCCGTCCACAAAAAGCCGGCAGAAACCAGAAGAAACTTTCCCAAAGCCGAAGGCAACACGCCACGGAGCAGGAGAGAAGAGAAACAGTACAGCAGACGCGGCAAGAGACACAGAACATGAGAAAAATGGGAAAGAGTAAAGCAGGAGACAAGCAAGTATTCAAGGGGCTGGAAGGAGCGGCAGAGGGGACCGCATGTCACGCAGCAGCGGGGCCTCGAGGACGGAGACAGAAACCTGGCTACACAGGGGACACGCAGACAGCGGGAGGGGACAGTCCTGGAGCAGGGCGGCCATACCCTTCACACCAAAGCCCTGGCCTCGCACACCGGGGCTGGCCTCGGGCCGCGGCACCGTGGGAAGACAGCAGCTGCCAGGCCGCGGGCAAGAAGGTCGTGGCAGCGCCCCCGCCCCGCGCCCCCCGCGTCTCACTCGACGCGGATGAAGTCCCGGAGCTGCTCCTCCACGCCCAGCAGCTCGCAGTAGTTGATGGTGTAGGTGGCGTTGATCAGCGTGATCTTCTTCTTGTACACTTTGCCGATGTCAAAGTCCTGGAAAGGTCAGAGGGGTTATTCCAAGCCTGTCCCGGGGAGGGCGTCGCAGGGAGCACCTGGTGGCCTCGCCTGTGCCCCCGGAAGGCCAGCGTGTGACAGGAGGAAGGTCTCGGTGACGAGCAGAGGAGTGTCCTGGTCAGAGGCTGGGGACACTTCCCAAGGTTTCCCGACCCGGGCAAGGACCCCCTGGGACGACGGGGTGTCGGGATGGGGGCAGGGGCCTCGGACGGTGTGGTGTGGGCTCCGGGGCCGGCGGCCCACGTTGTTGGAAGGACTGGGGCCCGAGTGGCATCCCAGGAGCCCTCCCTCCCCTCCCCCTGCTCCCCGTAGGCTGGCGGCTGTGACTAAGTGCGAGCACCGACCTCCTCACTGTCCCTCTCCAGGGAGACTGTGCCCCGGGACGGGTCCCCTCCTGGGGCTGGGTCTGGTGTCTGACCCCCGCCAGCACCCTCAGCACCAGGCAGCCCGGCGGCGCTGCGTCCCTCCTCACCTTGAAGTGAATGAGCTCAGGCTTGCTATTGAAGGGGCGGCCTTTGAACTCGTGTCCGGACGCCACCTGCCTGTGGGTCACCCTGCTGCGCAGCTGCTCCATGGTGCGCGCCAGGATGTCCCTGTCCATCTTCGTCCCGCCCACGGGCTTCCTGTCCGCCTCGTCTTCGGCCACCTGGGCTTCCACAGAAACAATGGCCGCGCTCCAGGGCAAGCCAGGCCACGCGGGGCCATCAGCGGGCGCAGAGCAGCCAGGGCAGGGGGGCCCGACCAGCAGGCGGGCCTCTCAGGGGAGCCCTGGCGCCGGGGGGGAGGCCGGCGAGCCTCACTGCAGAGGGAATGGAAAGATGGACGAGCGGGACCCGCTGGATTTACGGGAAGTAATGGTTGGAGGGTGGTTTCCAGATTTTGAAATCAGGCCAAGAGAAAGGTTTGAAATGTGCGACAGGAGCAGTGTTTCCTCGAGCAGCATGAGCACAGGCGCCTCCCCGAGGGACCCGAGGGATGGGGGAAGGGGCTCTGTCCATGGCCTTGGCTCCGGGTCAGCTGGCGTCGGGGCCACCGTCCAACTTCTCCAAACCGAGAGCAGGAAGCGCTCACCTGGCGCGGATTGTAGTCTTCTTTCCAAAGCCCGGGGACCTCGGGCTCGGCCAGCGTGTCCTCTTCCCAGGTGATGCTCCCGGGGTCCCCGTGGATGGACTCATAGGAGACGGCTCCCAGTAACTGAGAGGCTCTGGGGTATGTGACCGCCTCGCTGTCCTGCTGTGGGGGAGGGGAACAGTAGCTCATCACAGGAGACGGGGACTCTACGGACCCACCAGGGAAGGACGGAAGGCCCACCACGAGCCCCTTGGGCGCGTGGCTACGGACAACCTAGCTCCTCCCCGGTTCTTCTCCTCTGACCTGGAGACTAGAACACAGTCCGTTTTGTAACTTTTCGAATAGGAGTCTTGAGACATCATCACGTCTTCCCTCCCATGCCCACAAGCGTCCACCAAATGCGGGCTATGAGCCACAGTTCCTTCACCGATCCTCAGTCTTGTGCTATTTCTAATGTGTGCTTTTATGAGCCACGGCCTGGGAAGGCCCTCCGCCTGGAGGATGCGGGGTCCGGGACGGGGCTCCAGAAGGGACGGCGTGGGGCCTCCCTCCAGGGAGCATCAGACGTGAATGGAGGGAGACTTGGCCATAATGTGTGGAAAGTTGCTGGGAAGCAGACGGGGTGCGGCCGCAGACACAGGACACCTAGTGTGGACGGAAGGGCGGGTGGGGCAGAGGCGGCAGGTGTGACCGCCCGGAGGGGCAAACTGCCCAGAGCCGGGGGCTGGGGAGTGCCCAGAGCCCGGAAATGCGCCTGGGAACAGAGCAAAGACTCTGCAGAGGCCCGGGCGAGCCAGCGACCTGCGCCTTCAGGTTTCGGGGGCAGAAGCGGGAGTGCTGAACGGGCTCAGGAGGGGGTCCTGATGTCCGTGCTCCTCACCCCTGGGGACAGGTACTCAGGTCACCAACCTCGGCCTTGGGGGGACTGGCCTAGAGTCAGCCCTCAGTAAATGAGGCACGAACGGGTGAGTGAGTGCAGGACACGGAAGCAGCTGGTCTCGGGGGGCTGAGAGCCCTTGGCGCCAGTGTGGCGACAGCCATGTGCACAAGAGCCCCAGGGCCCGAGACCGGCCTGCGGCCACTGCCTGCCTTCTTGTCTAGGGACAGGTAAGGTGACCTGAGCCAATCTCATTGCAGGGGACGTGGTGGCTTCGGGCTTCCGCACCTGCAGTGGCGTGGGTGAGGCACCAGAGCCCTGGGTCTCGGCCCCGTGTACCTGCACCGTTACCGGGGAAAGGGCAGCTCCCAGGGGGACAGCAGGTGGCCCGCCAGCCCGCCTGATTCAGAGAGGAGCCGTGGGGAACACGGGAACGTGCGCCCCCGCCCGGGGCCCCGCGAGGAGGGAGCCTGGAAGACGTCCTGGCGCAGGACCGTAGTTTCCGCATCGGTTTCCACAGTGACTCGGGCCCAGCAATGTCCCCGGGACACGGGAGCGGGCCCTCAGGTCATGCGTCTGCTCCCCTGCAGGGGCGTGCACGTGACTGAACAGGGACCTCGGGCTCACCAGCAGGTTACTGGGAAGGGCCACCGTGTCCCTGTCCTCACAGACGTCCGAGATGTAGCCCCACGTCTTATCTCTCCGAGTCAACTGGCCCGTGGCCTTGGTGGGAGAAGACTGTTTCCTCCTCCTGTTTTCCTCCTCGGCTCCCTCTTTCAGAATCCGAGCCACGATCTCCTGCTTCCTGAGCCTCTGCTGCTCCGCGAAGGCGCTGTGGGGAACCGCCGTGTGGGACCAGGGGGGCGAGCCGCGGGCTGCCCTCGGGGTCCTTCCCCCAGGAGCTGCCCGGCCTCTGGGCTGTTAGGACTGAGTCTGGCCCAGCCCCCTGGCTCCTGAGGGAGCAGACAGACGAGGCCCAGGAAGGCTGCCAGGCCCAGACCCCACAATAAACCCGGACCCCATGGGGTCGTGCCTCGTGCTTCGGGCTTCCAGGCTGGCAGCCGGGCACTCCTGCCGGCCGCTTCTGCCGGGCACTGACCGAGGTCTCACTGGGGCTCGAGGCCGTTTGCTTGCTCACTCATTCATTCCTTCGCTCATTCATTCTTTCACTCAAGCCAGTGCTTGCTGGCCCTTCCTATGTCCCAGGCCTGCGCCCAACGAAGACCCGTGGTGGAGCTGCCCCTGGGAGTCCCTAGCAGGACAGGCTGGAGGCAACGCTCCTGTGGTGACAGCCAGGGCACCGAGACTCCCTGGCAAGAGATGCCGTCCCCAGGGAGAGGACCAGGAGGGCGAACCTGGGTTGGCTCTGAGAGTGCCTGCAGAGGGCTGTGGGGGCGGGAGGCAGGGCGGAGCGTGGCCTGGGAACTTGCAGGCGGAGGAGGGTCTGGGGTGAAGGCCGAGGGTGCAGGCCGCACTGAGAAGGCAGCACCGAGTGCCCGTTTGGAGGAATCAGAAAGTGGAGGCCACGAGGGTGTGAGCCCAGGCTGCCCACAGCCCCCCGCGGAGCGGCCGGAGACACAGAGAGTGAGCTGCGTCGGGGGCTTGGGGCAGCTCCTGAGAAGCCGGCCAGGAGCCCGAGGGGGGCTGCGCCAGAGGTGATGGGGCCGATGGGTCTGTGCTCTGAGGCCCGTGGGCGGCCTCCCCTGTTGGGGTGTGGGGAGCGGGGTGTGGAGGGAGGGCTGGAGCCCCCATCCAGGGGGGAAGCCCAGGGGGGCAGCATCTTGCTAACTGTGAGGGCCAGGCCTCCCTTGGCCCAGGCGGGCACCTCACCCCCCCACCCCCGGGAAGCCACCTTGCACTCACCGGTTCCGGGCTTCCAGCTCCTGGCGCCGGCGTTGATGGAAAAGGTACTTGAAAGTGTCCCCACCTTGAGCCAGAATCATCTCCTTTTCGGCCTGAGCCTTCTGTTCAGCCAGCTCTACCCTGGCCTGACCCCATGCTTGGAATTTCCGGAGTGTTTCCTTGGGAATAGAGAAAAGTGAGCGTGCGCGCGCGCGCGCACACACACACACACACACACACACACACACACACACACACACCCGCAGGGTTCTGGTGAGCTCAGCTCTGCGATGCCCGCATACAGGTGCAGACCCCCGCCCTCGCCTGGCCCCGCCCACCTACTGACCGTGGCTCTTATTTTTTTAAATTTTTTAATGTTCTTATTTATTATTGAGACAGAGAGAAACAGAGCACGAGCATGGGGCGGGGGGGAGGGGAAGTCAGAGAGAGAGAGAGAGAGAGAGAGAGAGACAGAATCCAAAGCAGGCTCCAGGCTCTGAGCTGTCAGCATAGAGCCTGATGCTGGGCTCGAACCCACGAACTGTGAGATCGTGACCTGAGTCAAAGTCGGCCACTTAACCAACTGAGCCACCCTGGTGCCCCTGACCATGGCTCCATAAAAGCCTCAGGGGCTTCCCGCCACCTGAGCTGTCATCTCGGTGCCGCAGGGCAGGCCGCTGGCCTCTGCACCGCTTGCCACACCGGGCTCTCCTCCACGAGGCCTGCTCACTCTTGCCTCTGAGTCTTTGCAAATGCTGTTCCCCTCTCCACTTTCCAGGCCTAACTGCCACACCCGTGGGCCCCAGGGGGATGTCCCTTCCTCCAGCAGGATCCTGGACCCTGTCATAGGTTAACGAACCTCAGTAAAACGAAAATCATTAACTGGCTGTTTTGCTTTGCGAATGCGCCCCCCCGTTCGCTGTTGGGGCGGACGCGCGAGGACCGCTGAGGCCCTGGGGTGAAAGCCTCTAGCTCCCTCTTACGCCGTCAGAAGGTGCTGACCGCCTCCCGCCTCTGTGGCCTCGCCGGCTGCTGACCAGGTAACTGGTGGGAAAATGGGCCCCCACTCCCTTCACTAAGCTCCGGCCAGGCCAAGGCCAGCGCCAACCCGTAGGGAGTCTCATAGG
The DNA here is from genome assembly GCF_006229205.1 of Suricata suricatta. Lineage (NCBI taxonomy): Eukaryota > Metazoa > Chordata > Mammalia > Carnivora > Herpestidae > Suricata > Suricata suricatta. The sequence continues at coordinate 140,657,458 of NC_043707.1, read as the reverse complement.
CACTGCCTCGGACACCTTCGCTGTGGAGCTCTGCCGGGTTAGCGATGCTGGCGTCCTCTGCCTGGCTGAGGTCCATAAGGGCCCCCCGCCGCCTCGGTCCGGGCCGTTCTCTGCACTTTCCTCCTCCACCTCAGGGGGTCAGGTTCGGCCCGGCCGTGAGTGAGATCTCGCCTCGCTCCTACTCGGCGTTTGGTGGTCGTTTTCACGGCACCCTGTTCCAGACCCCTGCTCACGGCCGCCCCGGGCCCCCTGGAGCCCTGCCACGGCTCCTCCCGCGGACCAGGCCCCGTGAGGACAGGCCTGTGCTGGACTCTTCCTGCCGGCGAGGCACCTGGCTAGTGCCAGCACGGACCGGGGGCAAGAGACCTGTGGGGGGAACTCCGTACCCTCACGGAGCGTCTGAGGCCATGGGACCCTCGTCCCGAGGGGCAGGGAATCAGGAGGGCAGGGCGGGCCGAGCGGCGTGCGGTGTGGACCCCCCGGCCGGAAACCCCGGCGGGCTCCTGGAGGACTACGTGGGGCCCCGAGGGTCAAGGTGAGCCGCCTACCCTGTTGGCAGTGATGCTGTTCTTCAGCGCCAGCACGGCGTCCATGCGCCTCTGCATGTGCTGGCGGGACGCCCGCTCCTCCTCCCTCTGCTGCGCGCGGACCCTGGGGAAGGCACGTGTGTAACCACGAGGACCAGGCGTGTTGACCTGCGGTTTCGGAACCGCTTGGGGTCACGTCCGTCATGGAGATAATTAAACGTGACCACATTGAGGCACATGGAAAGTGTTATGTTGAACGTCAGTCACTAGGAAACACTGATGCAGGTTTCTCTGGACTAGAGGCCCCTGGCCACTCACCGCAGGTCCTTTTCTGAAAATAAGCAGGACATTAGCTCAAAACTAAAAGTACACTTTATTATTTTCTGACAGTAAGGTAATGACTTAATAATAAAACTGAGGGCTTGTAAAACCAAGGACTCCTGTATTTTTCATATCTCCCCCAGGGCATCGGTGGGAAGGGTCTGAAAACGCTACCTTCCCAGGGAAGCCCTCAGGAACTTCACCGCGACCTTGTGATTCTTCTTGGCATCTTCCAGCAGCTTCTGGTGCCTAAGCCCGTGCTCCTTCTGGAGGTACGTGGCCTTCCTGCAGTGGGGGGGCAGCGGGAACAGAAACGCCTGGGGCACCAGCTCCCGAGGGGACAGGTGTTCCTGAGGGCCCGGCACGGGAGGGCGAGGAGGGGAGAGTGAGGAAGGGGGGGCGAGGGCCGAGAGGGCAGGGTGAGGGCCTGGGAGGGGGCCGAGGGCCCTGCCGGTGTCCAGGGTCTCGGCTCCTACAGCGGCAGCAGGGAACTCTGGCGACGAGTGGGCGGAGGTGAGCAGGGAGGAGGAGGGCGGACCCCAGGGGCCGGGACCCCCGGCAGGGGCTGGGGCCGGACCACGGACCAGCGGGCTCCGGAGAAGGGCAGAGGCCCGGCACAGGTCTGCACCCACCTGAGCCTCAGCAGCCGGCTCCTCTCCACCTTCCTCAAGGCCCCCTCCTCCCGGGGTGGCTGCGTGGCCCCGTGTGTCTGCAGGCACTTCCTGGCGGCCGCCTCCTCCTCTTGGGCAAACTTGGGGACGTCCTTGAGCTGTCCCTTCTGGATCTCAAGGTGCCATATGGCTCTCCTTCAAACAAGAGGCATTCTGTTTATGCTGGTAGTGGTCCTGGAGACCTGGGTCGTGCCCTCCGAGGAGATGCATTCCAGGGTGTCTGGGAGGGCCTGGATGTGCGGTTTTGACAAACATCCCTGAAGGCAGCTCCTCCTCCTGGAAGCCCTCCGGGCCTGGAGTTGCTGGAGAGCAAGGCTCGCCCTTCACCCACAGCACTGCAGGCCGCAGCCTGGCTCCAACTCCGATGTGCATCTCCTGAGTGTCCACGGGCACCCATCGGCTCCTGCCCCCACCCCACCTGGCCTGAGGACCGCTGTGCCACCCTGAAGTAGGCCAAGACGCAGGTGGGAGATGCTGCCTTTGAAGAGGCTCCCTGTGGCACTGGGGCTCTGCAGCGAGAGACAGGGCTGGGGGGGACCACGGGGCACGGAGGGGTGGGCAGTGGACCGGTGGTGTCTGGGCACAGACAGGTCCATGGCTGATGGATTACTGGCTCCCTAGGCCTGAAAAAGATGGCGGCTTCACTAAACTCTCACTTTCTCTGAATAAAGAGAAGGTGACAGCGGAAGGAAGGTGAGGGGGCCAGAGAGGCTGCTGGCCTAGAGGACGGGTGGGCCCGGGAGAGAGGGTGCGTCTGGGGGCCGGACGAGGCAGGAGAGAAGGCAGCCCTGCGGGCCCCTTGGCTTTAGCCCAGTGACATCTGGGTGAGCATCGACCTCGGGACGCGAGGTCCGTGCGTGCTGCCTGCCTCGGGGCCGGAAGGAGCGCTAGATAAGGCTCTTGGGCTGGGCCCCTGCTGCGGGCACCCTGCCCCGGGCATGGGCGGCCCCTGCATGGAGCCTGTGGTGTGAGCCAAGCCGGGCCTTCCCTGCCCGTGACCTCTGGCCTTGCTGCTGGTCCGGGTGAGACGGAAGCTCGAGTCCAGGGACGCAGGGACCATGTGACATGGGGCACCCATCACGAACTTCATGGTGTGCAGCAGGTCCCCAACTACCATTTGTGGAGTGAGCGCGAGGCACCCCCCGAGCCTCCAAGTCACAAATCCAGGTGTCCTGCCCGCATGGCGGTGCACACGAGACCCCTGGAGGGACCACCTCGGGGTCCCTGGCTCACGGGAGCTTCTGCCCAGCACGTGGTCGGCAGCGACACTGGAGGGCCTGAAGGCGCATCATTCCTGGGAGCAGAGTCCCAAGAACGTGTGTCTGGGGGGACTGCCTGTGAAGGAACAGATCCGTGGGGACCGTGGTGGCACTCGTGGTGGTGCTGGTGGCCCAGAGGTGGCAGCAGGGCCTAGGGAAGGGTCAGGGGGCTCGACTTCCCAGGACGGGCCCAGGGCGTGAGGCCATTAGGACCCCACCCGAGAGAAGGCTCCTGTCCATGAGGCCGATGGCCCGGCCACACTACCCGCCGCTGCAGGGCTGCGCCGGCCTCAACCCCCCCAGTGCCCGGCCCAGCGCCATCACTGCCTCGGGCCCCTGCGGCGGGCAGCAGGAGTGGGTGCGTAAGCTAACACTCCACTCAACCCAGTGACGCCCCGACGCCACCATCCTGACTGACGTCTCAATGCCAACCTCCCAGGGGCCTTGAGCCGGAGCCCAGCCACGCTGCCCCGCGGTTCCCGACTCCCCAGGAAGGGGAGGGAATCACACTCGTCATGTTAAACCCCGGACGCTCCCGGGCTCCTCCTGCAGACAGGAACACGGAGGCAACCCGACTCCTGCTACGTAAAACTGTGGATGTGGGGGCGCCGGGGTGGCTCAGGTCATCTCTGCTGAGTGTGGAGCCTGCCTAAGACCTTCTCTCTCTCCCTCGGCCCCCCCTCTTACGTGCTCTCTCTCTAAAATAATATTAATCTAAACACCCTCGGATGCACTGGACTTCCAGCACACACCAGAACACAGATGTCACTGGGAACCGTTGTGTGGAGTGGGGAAACAGGCCCTTGGGGTAAAAGGGGTAAGGTTCTGCACATTTAAAACATTTTTTAAATATTTTTTGGGGGGCACCTGAGTGGCTCAGTCGGTTAAGCCTCCGACTTCGGCTCAGGTCAGATCTCACGTTCGTGGGTTCGAGCCCTGCGTCAGGCTCTGTGCTGACAGCTAGCTCGGAGCCTGGAGCCTGCTTCCGGTTCTGTGTCCTTCTCTCTGCCCCTTCCCCTCTCATGCTCTATCTCTCTCTGTATCAAAAATAAATAAAACATTAAAAAAAAGTTAAAAAAATATTTTTTTGAGAGAGAGACGAGTGGGACCAGGAGAGGCCAGAGAGACAGAATCCCAAGCAGGCTCCACACTGTCAGTGCAGAGCCTGACTGGGGCCTCGAACTCACACACCGTGAAATCACAGCCTAAGACAAAGTCAAGTCAGGCCCCACACTGAACACACTTAATAGGAGGGGACAGGGCACATCGGTGGTCACCTGGGCAGGACCGCTGACTGAGGAGATGAACAAAGGAATGTTTGGGACACATTTTCTCGTGTGTATATTAGACTTAGGTAAAGCGGGTTAACAAGGAAGCAAATGACAGTCCAGCAGCAGCCGGGCCTACGTGAGCCGTGGCAGGCGGACAGGCTGCTGGGGTCCGGCCGCAGGAGGAGGGGCCCAGAGGTGACAGCTGAGGGGTCAGCTGACGGCTACATGTGGGGACCAAGGAGACCAGTGAAAACCTTGAGGGTGGCGAGACGCAGGCTGGTCACTGCCACAGAAAGGGGGTGCGGGGCGGGGGGGGGGAGGGGGATGAGCCTGCGGTTCTGTTAGACTTGGTGTCAAGACAGCGGCAGAGACGTGCAGACTTGCGTCCCCGCCTGCGGCCTCGGGCATCACCAGTGCCCAGCGCTAGACTTCCCAACACCAGTCCTCCCGGTCACAAGCCAAGCTGGGGTGGGAGCTGGGGCGGGGGATGAATCGGGGGGCGTGGAGCGTGTCCTGGTGCCAGAAAGCACCCAAAGAGGGACAGGGACATGTCACAGGGCATGGGAGCCCGCCTGGAATAGGCCCCACTCGCCACGCTCGGGAGGATTGAGGCTCAAAGTAAATAGCGATGGGAGTGACCGCATGCTGCTGAATAAGACGGAAGCCGCAGAGTCCACATCCCTAAAGAGACGGATGCGGAAAGAGAAAGTCGCTCTTCAGGGCAGAAGGCCGCCCACCCCTGCGGAAGGGATGCTGCCCGAGCGCGTCCTTGGGGCCATCGCCACCATCGTGGCTGGCCCGGGCACGAAACGTCAGGGAACTCAGACACCAGCGCCCGACGGGCGGCGAGCATGGGACTCCCAGCCACCACACGGCACGAATTAATTCCCAAAGCAAAATGGGCAGCTCTGCGTCGGGAACCTGGCGGCACCGCCTCAAGCCAGCCTCCAAAGCCCCCCCGCCGGAGATGGGACGGGTCACCATCATGCGCCTCGTCGAGGCCCCCCAGGAGGACGCGGCATCGCCGGGGGTATTCTAGCCAACGGTCACAAGGAAGCACCACGCAGAGACAACTTAAGGGGCCTTTACTGGCCCCTGATCTTCAGAAGGTCAAGGTCATGAGTGTCCATGAAAGGATGAGGGGTCTTCCCGGCTGGAGACGGTCAGCCCTGCGCACCCCCGGGGGACCCTCTTGCTGTAAAGGACGTCACTTGACAGCTGGAGCCACGGAGCCCCGGGAGGCTTCTGCTGTTTTTGCAGTTCTTCTTAAGTTTGTTTCAAAATTTTAAAGTTTTTTTTTTTTAAGTGTATGGATCACAGCGATCTGACAAAGCAGGACCAGCACGGTTTCCGTGGCTTCAGTAAGGACCGCTGCCCAGTGGGGCGCTGGCTGCTGAGACCCCGTCAGACAGGGGCCCGCAAACCCCCGTCGCCCCCCGGGCTCGCTCGCAGATGCCCGGTCCTCCGGCTCCCCATGGGATCATGCTGAAGCACCACAGGACCCAGGCCGGACTGTGCCAACCTTCCAGGAGGGCTGAGCTAGAGCCGGATTCCTGCCCCCCGAGAGTCCCCGGCAGGGCGGGGGGCAGTGGCTGTCCTTCCAGCAGCAGGCGGCCTGGCCCTCCGTGAGCCAGAGGCCGCCCGGCCAGCGTCCAGGAGAGGGGGGCAGGGCACCAGGGACACCAGGGATCTGACCCCCTCCTAAATCCCGGTTTTGCTGCAGCTAGAGGCAATGCTGAGGCTCATAACCCAAACCCTGGTCCACTGAATATTTAAGACGATTCTGGGAGATGCGTCTAGAAAGGTTGTGAAACACTGTAAACACGGTGCTGGTTGTTATCTGGAAGCACGAAGCAGGAAAGGGGGGAAGAAGCGGAGGTCATAGTTCTCAAAAATGCAAACATGGAGAAAGCGCGAAACATTTCAAAAAATGTGAAGTCTTATCCTTTGAGTGATTCAATCATCTCATTTAACGAGCGCTCTTCCAACTTCTAGGCAGCTTAAAAGTCAGTGCAAACTACAAGGGCTGTGTCCCGCCCCCGCACAGGAAGGGCCGGCCCCCCTCCTGACTCACTCGCTCTCCTGCAGCAGGGCCGTGAGTTTGGACTGCACGTCTTTCTCGTTGTCCAGCTCCGTGCACAGGCGTCTGGACACCGCCTGGAGGCGGCCCACGGCGGCACTGCTGGGGCACAGGGGCGGGGGTGGGGGAGGCCGGGGAGGTGGGGAGGTGGCGTCAGCCTGGCTCGCAGAGAAAGCCCCCTGCGGCCACCATCCCCGGATGCCTTCAGCTGGCCTCTTCATTTTCAAGAGAGCAATCTGTCTACACCGGCCAGCAGGGAAGGCCTCCAAGACAGGCTGCTCCTGTGCCCGCTTCTGGCTGCTCCGCCAGGCATGGAACTCACTGGAGCAGCTGCCCTGGCCGCACCAGCGCCCGCTTCTCTCCCAGGGTCTGGGAGCCGGGTTCCCTGGCTCCGGCCTGTTGGGGCTGTGGGCCCATTCGGATCGGGAAGGACCCAGCACACTCGCCCGACTGGAAGCAGCCACTCTGGGCTCCGAGCCCTCTCTGCACCCTCTTGCTGCCGCCCGGCCAGGCGTGTTCTGAGGTAGTCACGGGGCTGCTGAGATGCGCGCGGTGGCCCGTGGGCCTGCGTGGGAACAGCCTCCAGGGACACTGGCCTCAGCACCGGGTGCGGGAATACCACGGGTCAGGACCCCACACACGTACGGCTCGGGAGGGTTCCCAGTAGCTGGCGCGGCCCTCACTTCCCGACGCCCAGCCCGCTGTGTCCCGCAGAGTCGGGTGGATGTTGAGGTCCAGCAGGAGCCCAGCTCTGCCTGCGGGGCCTGGGCTGCAGGCGTCACGACAGTGCTGGCACCTTGTCCTGTCTGTCCTGTGACCCCCGCAACCCCAGCCTCCAGCCCTCTGCCCTCCGGGGGCCAGTGGGGCCTGGCACTCATCCCTTCCTGGGGGAACGTGGGGCAGCTACATTCAAATGCCGGCTCAGAGCGCCGGGACCAAAGTCCCACTTCATCCCTGCTCAACACGGTGACCCCGGGCAGCTCGCTCAGTGTCCCTGAGTCCCTCAAAGGGCTGCTTTGAAACCGATAGGGCCTGAGGAGCACGGACGCCACCTGGGTCACAGGTGGGCACCAGCCGCAGGCGCGTGAAGCTGCGAGCAGGCGTGTCCCCCCGTGCGGAAGCCGCACCGGCCGCTGAGCCCCTGCCTGCCCTGCCCCCCATCTCGGTAGTGGTACCACCTGGCTGGTGGCTCATGGCAAAGGCAGTCCTGATGTTTCTTCCCCTAAGCCCGCTGGTGTCCCTGCACTGTCCCCACGGAGCGGCCCCTCCTTTTGGGTGCTTCTGGGGCTTTGCACATCCTCACCCAGAACGTTCTCTCCCGGGCACTGCAGGCGAGTGGTTTTCCTCTCAGGTCCCAGTCTGGAGGTCACCCCTCAGGGGGCCTCCCTGCTGCCCCGTGACCACCCCTCCTGACCACACGGCCCCCAGCTCTCCTGTCCCCGTGACCACCTGTCTCTGTGTTTCCGTGTTGGGGTGCGTCTGTTCCCCACTGGGGGGCGGAGTCTGCTTCCTCGCACCTGGGAGGCAGCAGGTGTCGGTGTGGATGACGGCTGGGTGACTGGACGTCCCCTGCTGCCGCCCGGGGGCCCCCACTGCCCGCCCCACTCGGCGTCCGGGGCGCACGACCTACGTGTTGTCGGCCTCTCTCCCCGCAGCCACCTGGGCCGCCACGCTCGCCTGCTGCTTGGTGACGAGATCCAGCCTCCGGCGGCAAGCGCGCAGCTCTGCTCTGCAAGGAAGGAGATGCGGACGCCCGGCTCCCTGGAGGCCGGTCCCCGCCGGCTGTGCCCCAGGAGCCCCGGGCTGAACCCCGTCGTCACAGGCCAGTGGGGCTCCGGGCAGGTTGAGGTCCAGGCCCTCAGAGACCGTGCCGGCATTTCGCTCTGGCTCCCCTCGCCCAGGCCAGGGTCCCGGTCACCTGCCCCCCCTCGTCCAGGGCCCTGGTTGTCTGGCTCCCCTCGCCCAGGCTAGGGGCTGAGGTGACGTCATTTTTCCAGGGGTTTCTCTCACACATCAAGCTGCATGATCAGTTTCCTGAAAGCCCTGCAGAATGGCCACCTGTGTGACCTCGGCCCAAATAAGAGCTCACGTCAACTGGCCACATGAATGCACCCAGGCGGTCCGGGCACCGAGGAGAGGCCTGGGAGGGCCCCCCACAGGGCACACAGCGGCAGCACCGCATCGGCGTTCTAGAACTTGCAGATCCCACAGGACAGGTGACCAGTGTGTGGGCCTGGATTGAATCTCGATCCAAAACTCGAGATTCTGTGATAGAAACAACAGAACCAAACCCAGAGCCCCGGCTCTAAGCCACGTCTGGAGGACACGCAGGGAAGCGGGGCGTGTGTGCGTGGGGGGGGGGGCGCTCATTTCCTCAGGGGGCGTGGCCCGAAGGAGGTTTTTAATTGCTTCAGGGACAAGTATGCAGGAGGGACACCTGCAATCGGCTCAGACAAGGAAGAAATCACGTGCACACACGCCCACAGGCCAAGGTCAGCAGTGGCACGTGGGTCATAGCTGCAACCTCGTGTTTTCCGCTTTCCCGAATGTTTGACTTTTCCTTCACAGACTTTGGGGGGACTCGCTCTGCTGCTGTTTTCGCTGGTCAGGCCGGCGGGGCAGGCGCCTGGAAGGCCCCGGCCCAGCAGGACCAAGGGCGCCCTCCGCACGGGACAGCCCGGGGGCTTGGGGACTTCAGTCCTTCGAGGCCGGCCTGCAGGTCACCGCGGTCAGAAGGCAGCAAGCCGGGTCGCCCCGCCCACCAATGGCCGCCCCGCCCCCGCCCACCACGCCCACCACGGCTCCCCCCCATCGCCACGCCCACCTGGTTTTCTGAATGAAAAGTTCCTTCTCTTCCTGCAGCTTCTCCAGGCGGCCCGAGGCGGTCCGCTGGCGGCGGGCCTGGGCCCGGCCTGGGCCGGCGGGTTTCCTCCTTCTGTCGGCCTCGGCCTCGGCCTCGGCGGTCCCTGGGCTTAACGCAGAGGGACAGCGGCTGCCTCGCGCGGTGCTTTGCCCCCGCCCGCCTCCCCCTTTCCGCGGAGGATGCCCAGGCTGAGGTGGGGGGAGCAGGGGGCCGCCCCGGATTCGTTACCAGCGGCGTCCCAAGTCAGCACCCTTCTCCGCTTCCAGAGGAAGAACTTCAACCTCAAACTCTGGATCCTCTAGTTCATCTCTTTCTAGAAATCCAGGCAAGAGAAAAAACGAAAAGCAGATGAAGACGTTCAAGTCTGAAGCCCTGGGATGAGTCTAGACAAGCTCACATCTAATGGCGGGGCTGCTGATGGCCTTAGAGCAATGGTTCTCAAAGTGTGGCCCACGGAACCCTGGTGGGCCGGCCTAAAACCCTTCCAGTGTCTGCAATCAAAACTGTTTTCCTAGTTATCACCATTTGTCCCTTTCACTCTCATTTCACAAGTGTAGAATGGAGTTAGCCAAAGTTTTCCGCTATAAACATGATGTACGATATCACAACAGACCAACACAGACGTGCGGACGGGAATCGTGACTTCTGACAAACCAGGCTATTCTGTTACACATCACAGGTTCAGTTTTGCTATTTTCACTGAATAAATATAAAACAGTTTTCAGCTTAAAATTCTAATACACTAAATATTTTTAAAAACCCCAACATAGGGGTGTCTGGGTAGCTCATCCGTGCTTAAAGAACTTTAAGAGAACACAGAAGTCAAAAGGGTCCTACTGGCCACATTTAGAACAAATTGAGCATCAAAATAAACAGTATTGGGTGCCTGGGCGGCTCAGTCAGTTAAACATCCGACTTTGGCTCGCAAGTCACGATCTCACCGTCTGTGAGTTCGAGCCCCGCGTCGGGCTTTGTACTGACGGCTCAGAGCCTGGAGCTGCTTTGGATTCTGTGTCTGCCTCGCTCTCTGCCCCTCCCCTGCTTGTGTTTTGTTTCTTTCTCTCTCTCAAACATAAACAAACATTAAAAAATTAAAAAAAAATAGTAACCAACATAAAAGCACTTTTGGGTTGCAATAATTTTTTTTAGTGTTTATTTATTTTGAGGCAGAGAGAGAGACAGAGTGCAAACAAGGGAGAGGGAGAGAGAGAGAGGGAGACACAGAGTCTGAAGAAGGCTCCAGGCTCTGAGCTGTCAGCACAGAGGACATGGGGCTTGAACCCATGAACTGTGAGATCATGACCTGAGCTGAAGCCAGATGCTTAAGCAACTGAGCCACCCAGGTGCCTCTTGGCTTGCAATAACTTTTAAGAAGGTAAAGGGTTCTCTGACAAAAGTGTTGGAGGATTATCTTAATGAATCACTGTAGACTCTGAGGTAAACACGGCCATTCGGACTATGCGATTTATCTCTAGCCCTCCACTAAATCTCCATGGAAATGACGAGAAAGAATTTAACAAGGTGTCACTGAAGATCACAACATGTACAGGAAGGAAGAGAGTAGGCAAAAAAAAAAGCCTATATTTGGGAAGATAGAAAGGTGGGGACTAATTTACTTCACCCCATCCCTCCAGACCTGCCCTCACAACTCCTCACCTCACTTCCCCTGCCACACGGGCCCAACCTCACCTCACTCGTTACACCTCACCACACCTCCCCTCACCTCCCCTCAGCACACCTCACCTCACC
>NC_043707.1:140635429-140646617 GCF_006229205.1 Suricata suricatta | reverse complement strand
ATATCATCTCACCACACTCCCCTCACCTTACCTCACCTCATCTCTCCACATCTCACCTCACCTCACCTCACCTCCCCTCCCCTCCCCTCCCCTCACCTCACCTCTCCACATCTCACCTCACCTCACCAGTACTCACCTCTCTTCAACTCACCACACATCACCTCACAACTCCTCACCTTGTCTAACCTAAGCACACCTCCCCTCACCACACCTCACCTCACTAATCCTCACCCCATTTTACCACAATTCACTTCACCTCACAACAACTTACCCGGCCTACCTAAACACACTCAACTCCCTCCCCTCCCCACACCTCACCTCACGTCACCACACCTCACCCCAGTACTGAGAAACCAGCCGCGCTGGGGTCAGATGGAGGACCAAGAAATTAGTCCAGATTTGACGGTCTTGCCGAGGGTACAGCACCAGCCCAAATCAAGGCCTATCTTGGAAAATTTTCAGATTATCAGATTCGTGTGGGAGCGGCAAAGACGCAGCTGCTTGGCCGTTTGCTGGCCGGATGTGTCACTCCCTGAGGGGAGCTGCAAAATGGGCAGGGGAGCGCCCCTCCGGCCAGAGAAGCCAGAAGACCAAAGATGAACCGCCTGCAGGCAGGGCGGTATCGGGCCCTCGGGCGCTGCGCTAGGACACTTGGGTCTGGTTCCCCTTTTACTCCAGCCTTAATCCCTTGACCCTGTTTCCTTGACCTGGGTCCGCTGCCTTGTTTTCCCGCCTTGAAACCTTTATAAGAGACAGTTTTCTGAATAAAGCTCTCTCTTTTGCCTGACCGGAAACCGTGAGTCGTGTCTTTACTCTCTGCGCCTCCCTCTCCCGTCGCCCCTTTTTCTCTCCCTCCCTCAGGAAAAGAACCTAGGAGGACCGAGTGGCCGGGGCGGGACACGACAGATTAGTTTTAAATCTATAAGCCTCCAGGTAAAGAACAAAATAGGTCGTAATCAGTAGTTTACAAAGCATATTTCTCAATAGAGATGTTGGAAATGAGAAAATTATGATCTGTCACTTTTAATTTATCTTGTTTCTCAACTACGGACAAATAATATAAACTCCTTTGAGAAAAAAAATAAGCTTAAAAACTAGTCTTTCTAAAGAAAGGGCGTTAGGGCAAACTATAGAGCACACCATTGACCATCACTGTCGCTAAAACACCTGTTAGTTGTGAAAAGACTTTTATTACCATCTTCCACAGTCGGGACATCGTCCAGAAGCTCCTTCCTAGGGAACTGGCCAGCAGCTTCCTCCATCTTGGGAAGCAGAAATTCGCTACAAAAAATTATAGGGGATGCATATGAATAAGATCATCGTTAAAAAACATAAATATTGGATTTCATAGGAATTAACAAGTTCTCTTGTAAAAAGACATTAAGAAAAGGAATCGGTGGCACCTGGGTGGCTCAGATGTTAAGCCTCCGACTCCTGGTTTTGGCTCAGGTTATGATCTCACAGTTTGTGGGCTCAAGCCCCACGTGCGGCTCTGTGGTGACAATGCAGAGCCTGCTTAGGGTCCTCTCTTTCCCTCTCTCTCTGTCCCTCCCATGCTCACGCTCTCTCTCACACAAAATAAATAAGTAAATGTTTAAAAAAAACAGAAGAAAATGGACTAGGCACAGACTAGGAGAAAGTATTTGCAGCACAGAAATCGGACAAGAGTCGTATATCCAGAATATATAAAGAGCCCCTAAATATCAACAATATAAAGCCCAGACTGAGTGAAATGGCAAGGGAAGATGCACAAAAGGCCAATAAGCTTGTGACACTTCATGCAGCAGCACTAGTCGCAGGGGGAAGTGTGAGGTCACACAGTGTGAGACGCTGCCGCACCCCTGTTAGAACGCCCCCGAGTCAAAAACACAGGCGCGAAGCCAGCACGTGACCCAGGGGTCCTCCTCCAGGTACGTGCCCAGGAGACACCAGAACATGTCCTTCAAACAACCTTGCACATGAGGGTTTACTCAGAGAGCCCCCCCCTGGAAGACAACCCAAGCGTCCGTCATCGTGAGCGCGCGCTGCTTGGGGACAAGGAGGACCGAGCAGGACTGCACGAGCACGTGGCCTCCGGAGCGTCGCGGGAGGTGAAGGAAGCCAGACGCCAAAGAGAACTAGGAAACCCCAATGCGGGCAAAACTACCTGCCAGCGGCCGTGGATCTGGGGCCAAGCAGGGAAGGGGGGGGGCGTGGGGAGCACGGGGGCGGGGACGTTCTAGATCTTGCTCTGAGGGCGGCTGCACAGGTGCACGTGATTATCAAGCCTCATCCAAACGGACATTCGGGACGTGCGAGCTGTAGCAGGTCACGTGTTGCAGGACTGGGCAGGAGCAGCTCTCAAGGAATTTCAGAATATTCCTCGCTGTCGAGTTACCTGAGGGACGTGAGGAGCCCGCCCGCCCGGAGCTCCGTATGCGATATTGATATTTCGGAGGAGATGCTACAGTTGTAGATGAATTTGGTTTTCAATGCTTAACTTCACAATTGCTTCGGAATAACTGACTGAAAAAAATTTTTCAAAGCCTAATAATGTTTCCTGGATAAATCAATAATAAGTCAAGGCTAGTGATTCATTTTAAAGAAATTTTTAAAATGTTTTTTATTTATTTTTGAGAGACAGAGACAGTGTGAGCAGAGGAGGATCAGAGAGAGAAGGAGACACAGAATCCGAAGCAGTTCCAGGCTCTGAGCTAGCTGTCAGCACAGAGCCGATGTGGGGCTCGAACCCATGAACCGAGGGATCATGACCTGAACCGAAGCCAGATGCTTAACCGACTGAGCCCCCCAGGCGCCCCAAGGCTAGTGATTCATTTTTAAAAATACTACAAGGAAACAATCATGCATTACAGTTCTGAGAGCAGAATTTCAAGGCATCTGGTAAAATGCCAACAATATTTCTCCCACTTGAAAAAACCCATTAACCTCTGGCCCGTGGACGGCCGCGCTTTTACAAGGTATTTACGGAGCGGCCGAAGCTGCCCCGCTCCGCTCCACGCTCCTGACTCCCCTGCCCGTCACGGTGCCCCGGAACTGACCCCCAGCCAAGTGGCACTCTGATGCCAGCCAGATCATCACACATATGCTTCTTTGTGTTAGCTACAGTTAAATAACTACATTAAACCACATACTCTTTTTTTTAATGTTTATTTATTTACTTTGAGACACAGAGAGACAAAGAGAATCCTCAGCAGGCGCCACGCTGTCAGCGCAGAGCCCAGCACAGGGCTGTCTCGGGAACCATGAGATCCTGACCTGAGCCACAGTCCAGAGTTGGACGCTCAGCAGACCGAGCCCCCGGGGGCCCCTGAACCACATGCCCGCCGAGCGTCCAGGGCAAGACGGCAGCTCCAGACAGGTGGCGGCGGAGCCGTCTTCACTGAAACAGCAGGAGAGGATCCCGTGTTTCCAGCGCCCACATCTATGGGGACACGGCAAGCGGGGGAAGGAACACTTTGAACAAATCGGAAGCCGGGAGGTGTGGACCAACCTCCAGGGGACAATATCAAGCCACAAAAACCCTCGTGTGCCCCACGGTCCGGGAAAGGCCCAGACCCGGGTGTCTAGGGGGGTGAAGTAGAATCAGAAACAGATTTGCTAAAATGCACCCAAGAAGCAGTTGGAACTTCCATTTCCGTTTTTGGCAGTGTGCCAGCCATCACTCTAAAAATAACCACAAATGCTGCATAAAATTGTATTTTAATTGCCTCAAAAACCTTGAAGAATTAAGTAGAAAGTGAGAAATCATCAGGTCAAGATTTAAGAGAAGGCAAGATTATAAGTAGGTAGAATGGCCAAGGTAAAAAAAAAAAGTCTCTTTTTAAATTGGATTAAAAGACCCATAGCAACAAACAAAAAATTTATTATATGAGAGACATCTAAAACTAAGCTTACAGAAGCACTGAATTTTTTTTTTTTTTACTGTTTATTTATTTTTGTAGAAAGACAGAGCATAAGCAGGGGAGGGGCAGAGAGAGGGAGACACAGAATCCAAAGCAGCTCCAGGCTCCAAGCTGTCAGCACAGAGCCCGATGCGGGGCTCGAACTCACAAACCGAGAGATCCTGACCTGAGCCGAAGTCGGATGCTTAGCTGACTGAGCCGCCCAGGCACCCTGAATCGACAATTTTACATCCACGTGTGTTCACTAACGGATTCACAAAGGAAATAGCACAGAATGACAGAACAAGGAAAAAGTCAAAATGCAAACTCTCCTGGGAAATTTTCACACACCTCTCTCAGGAAATGACAACGGAAGCAGAGAACAGAAGTCATTAATGTCACACAGCATCATTAACAAAGCGAGCATGACAGACAGAGAGAGCATACCAACGACAGAAGCGTAAGTGCCCCCTGAAAGCCCACACTGAGTATTTACAGAAGCCGTCCCCGCGGCCCGGCGCCCATCTCAGTACATTTCACAGGACTAAACACAACGCAAGGCGCCCTAGAGCGTGGGGAGTGCAGCCAGTCACACCGCGCCAGCCTCGCGCGGGGACAGGTGGCGACCACGCCTACCGCGGCGGTCACTCTGTCACGTACACTAATATCAGATCACCCCGGGGGACACCTGAAGCAGACACTATATTAATGTTGTGCGCCAATTATTCCTCAGTGAAAACAATCATAAAAAGCCTGTTCTCTGACCAAAAGTCATCAGCCTAAATTAACAACAAATAGAAAACTATTTTTGAAAACTAAGAAGCATACGTCTGGGGACACTGTGGTGGCTCAGTCAGTTAAGCACCTGATTTTGGCTCAGGTCATGATCTCACAGTCCGTGGGTTCGAGCCCCACGTAGGGCTCTGTGCATCAGCTTCCGATTCTGTGTGTCCCTCTCTCTCTCTGCCCCTCCCCCCACTCATGCTCTATCTCTCTCTGTCTCTCAAAAATAAATAAACGTCAAAAAAATTAAAATAAGAAACATACTTCTAAATAACCCATTGGTGAAGGAAAAAAATCATGCCGGAAATTATGAAACACTTTGGGCTGAGTTATGGCAGTGGCGCCCATTGGCCACAGCGCAGCTGACACTGTGACCTCCGAGCATATTCAGTATTTGGAAATTCAGTATTTATGCGCCAAATACCCAATTCAAGCACTTACAGAAAGAACTGCAAAATGAACCCAAAGGAAGTGTAAGAACGAAGATTAAAAAGATTAAAAATTAATGCAACAGATAGAGATGTTCCTGAAAACCAAGGGCTTGTGTTTTTAAAAGATTTATAAAATTGATAAATATGTCAGGAAAACATTAAAAAATAAAGAAGTCATGAACAACTTTATGCCAGTCAATTTGAAAATGTAGACAACTGGCAAATTATTAGAGAAATCTTGCTAATCAAAATTGTTTGGAAAAAAAGAACCTCAAAAGTCCCATAAGCATAAAAGAAACTCAGGCAACGGTCAAATGCATCCCCACGGGGCACACTCCGGGCTCTGAGGCTTCACGTCAAGGTCCAGGAAACGCAGGACCTGCAGAGCCCCCGGTCACACCCGCCGCCTCCAGGAGGGAGGCAGGTGCGGACTTCTCTCGTGGGCGCACGCAGCCGGCGGGGCCGACCCCGAGAGCGGGGCCCGCGGACCCGGAGGGCAAAACGGACTCGCAGGGAGAGGCTCCCTGGCCTGGATCTGCAGTGGCGACGTGGCATGAAAGTTGAGGACCACGACGTGTCCTTAGCATCAGAAGTCAGCTCAGTGCACCCCAGTAACAGACCGACGGAAGAGAATGACACGGTCACCTCGACAAATGTGGGGAAAAAGTACTGAGAAAATTCACTGTCCCACTTCTGCTTTTTTAAAAACCTTGACACCCCAGGCGGGTGCTTTTTCTGTCTGCCAGAGTAACATCCCAGGGTGCTGTGACCACCTTGACCTGTCAAGGGTGATGCAGTTGTCTGGGGACACGGTGCAAAAAAAAAAAAAACCTTGACAATCTTATGTCAGGAACGGTCTTCTTCAACGTAATAGAAGCTCCATCCTGCCGACAATGTACAGGAAACATCATGCATCAGCCTAGACGTTAAAAACGTTCTTTTAAGACTGAGAGCAGGGGGTCCGGGTGGCTCAGGCGGTTAAGTGTCCAACTTCCGACTCCGGCTCGGGTCAGGATCTCGCAGTTCGTGGGCTGGACCCCCACATCAGGCTCCATGCCGAGCGCTGGGGCATGGGGCCTGCTTCGCATTCTGGGTCCCCCTCTCGGCCCCTTCCCGCCCCTCTCGAAAACTGAGTAAAAATAAAAAACCAAAAACCAAAAAGACTGAGAACAAAACAAGGGCTTCGCTGTCACCTTCCCTCGTGCTCTTGGCCTTCCAGCCAGACCGTTGGGGTCAAGGGCCAAAAGGCATTCGGAAACCGCAGTGTCTTCCACTAACATGACTGTGTACATAGGAACTCAAGTGACTACACAGATGTCCGTTATGAAAGCTACTGAGGCGATCTGTAATGTCACTAGACATAAATGCAATAGTAAAAACCAAATACATTCCCATTCAGCAAACATTTGGAACAGATGCCATTTGTGGCTCCAGGAAGCGTGGCGCGTGTAAGGACACCTGATGCTGGTGACAGTAAAGGATGATAAGTAAACGGAACGGACGATCCAGACTCTTCGACAAGGGGCTGCCGCAGGGGAGCCAGCGAGGGGGGACCTTTCCACACGAAGAGGTCCGTACAGGACACAAGTCCACCGCGTGCGGTGTGGGCGTCCTGTTTGGATCCTGGTTCAAGGAAGCAACTGTAACAGACGTTTCTGAGATCCTGCGGGAAAGTGAGCGTTACCCAGGAAATCAGCATTAGATCTTACTACGAAATTCACATTAGTTTTGTTGGGGTTAATACTGACTTTGCAGTTGTTCTAGAAGTGAGTCTCGAGGTGTTGGCGTGCGAAGTACTTGTGGGTGAAACGTCGCACCTGCGGTTTTCTCTAACAGGCAACCCCGCAAGTGAGGGAAGCCCAAGGGGCAGGAAGTGGGGGGCGCCTGCGACTTCCCATCACCCCCTTCTCTACCTTTCTGGGTGTGCAGCTTTCCTACACCGGAAGTGCAAAAACAGATTACAGCCAACACGAATAAATACACGTTCAGGTGCTGGGGCTCAGTCTTCTCAAGAGGCCAGTTCTCTCCAGATGGCTCTTCAGACTCCGTGAAACCCCGCCTCCGTCCAGCCGCACCCGAGGAAGGACAGCATGTCCGGCGCCGGGAAACTAGGCCTTCGTCCTGGGACTCAGTTCCTCGCGGGTTAAAGGCACACAGGTGATGCATGAAACTCGGTCTTAGTGAGTGGTGGGGCTTCATGGCTCCAGGGTCTCCTTTTCCTTTTTTCTTTTTTAATGTTTGTTTTTGAGAGAGACAGAGCACAAGCAGGGGAGGGGCAGAGGGAGAGGGAGACACAGAATCCGAAACAGGCTCCAGGCTCTGGGCTGTCAGCACAGAGCCTGATGCGGGGCTTGGACTCACAAACCGCAAGATCAGCACCTGAGCCGAAGCCGGATGCTCGCCCGACTGAGTCCCCCGGGCGCCCCAGAGTCTCTTACCCCGGACACCGAAGTCATCAGCCATGAGAAGAAAAGTTGGCAGACAGCCAACCACATTTAAATTGAAAAATGTCATTCAGATGAGCCCTCAGGAGAGAGAAAAAAGTTACAAGCTGGAAGATAAATTCGACGCATTACCCCAAAGGTCCTCCATCAAGCCCACGCCAGGGTGCAGAAGGGGGCCGGCCCCGGGGCGATGGCGAGACTGACACGGGCGCTTTACAGTTGAGGACGTTCAAATGGCCAGGAAGTGGGCAGCCAAGTGTCCAGTGTGACCGCGTGCCCCACTCCGTGCCTGTTTTCCTGGCATTATTAAGAGCGTTTCCCTTTAACTCTGAGCCAGGCCCTGCTTTGGATGAGAAACTGTTTCTGGGTAATGAGTCTCCAAAAAAACTGTCCAACGCCATCTGTAATGAGGAAAATGCAAGTGAAAACCACAGTCTCCTCCCTACGTGGTCACCACACCTGGAAGACACCACGAGCCCATGCACGTGGGGGGGGGGGCGTCCACTCTTGGGGCAGCGGTGCGAGTGGGGGGGGGCGGTCACCTCGCGGAGAGGCCGGTGTCACCGCAGAGTCACCAAGCGCACCTCTGTGGTGCTCTCCCACCGTGACAGCTTCCCGTAAACCTGGTGACGTCACAGACTTCTTGCCCGACGATTCTGCCGGTTGGATTCTGAAATGGGTCTCGCTGGGTGAAAGCAAGGTGCTGGCGGGGCCGTGTTCCTTCTGGAGGCTCCAGGGACAATTCCAGTTTCCCCAGGTCACCCACACTCCTGGGCCCAAGGCCCCACTGTGCCGTCTTCAAAGCCGGTGGCCTCAGTGCGGTCTTCCTCCGGGGCCCCCGGACCCTCTCCTGCTTCCCTGTCCCCCTTCTGAGGACCCTGTGCCTGCACTGGGCACACGCGGACAATCAGGACCATCTCCCCATCTCCAAACGCCTGGCCGACAACCTTAGTTTCCCTGCCACAGCATCTCACATATTCCCAAGTTCCAAGGATCAGGTCATGGACCTCTTTGGGGGACACAGTCCGCCCCCCACACTCTCTGACTCTGGAGGTTCCTCCCCTCGGCGTGCGGCCTGCGGAAGCTCTCAGACACGGTTCTCTGTCCTGGGGCCGCCCCAGCACCGCACCACACACTGGGTGTCTCAGGACAGTGGAGCGTATTCTGTCACACTTCCGGAGGCCAGCAGTCTGACATCAAGGTGCCAGTAGGGCCTTGTTCCGTCTGACGTGCTAGAGCGGGTCCGTCCCAGGCCCCCCCAACCCCGCCGCACCTCTGCCCCCCATTCCAAGAGCTCGCTGGCTTCCAGCGGGGCACCTCCAGCCTCCAGGTGATGCTCTGTGTGCACACCTACGTTCAAATACGTTTTTTTGTTTGCTTAATGTTTATTTTTGAAGGAGAGAGAAACAGAGCGTGAATGGGGGAAGGGCAGAGAGTTGGGAGACACAGAATCTGATTCAGGCTCCAGGCTCCAGGCTCCGAGCTGTCAGCACAGAGCCCAAGGCAGGGCATGAGCCCACGGACCATGAGATCGTGACCTGAACCGAAGTTGGATGCTCAACTTACTGAGCCCCTGAGGCGCCCCTTAAAAACCTCTTTTGTATAAAGACACCTGCATTGTGGGATTAGGGGCCCACTCTCCTCCAGTGGGATCTCATCTTAGTGAATTACATCCCCAGTGACCTTAATTGCAAATGAGGTCACATTCTGAGATGCCAGGGGTTAGGGCTTCAACCTATGACTTTTTCCCCTGAAGAAACACATTTCATCTCATCACCGACTTAAACAACGGGAGACACAACAGGACCTCAGAGAACAGTAGCAACTCTGGGAGTAAAGCCCCGTGGCCACCAGCAGCAGAAAACACTGATGGCGTGATCCCGCCTACGGGGTGCTCAACGGGACCAAAGAAGGTGTTGGCACGTCACCGAGCAGGTCCTCCTCTTCCCCACCACGGACGGACAGGGAAGGAGGTGCAAAGCGCACACACACTTCTCTCCTCCGCTTCCAGACTCGGTTCCGCAGGGGGGGGGCGGGCAGAGCAGGAGCCGCCGTGGCCCAGAGCTGGACGTCAGGGCCTGCGTGGGAGGAAGGCAGCCCCGTGAAGGGCACGAGAACTCAGCAGGGTGGGGGGTGTCCACTGTGAGCCCCCTAGCTCAAGCCTGGGAGGGACGACTCTGTCACTAGCCTCAAAGTATCTCCCGATGAAATGTGTGTTAATTACAAAGGGAAAAAGTAACTTCCCAGTGGAGACATCGGCAGACACCACTTTAATTAAGTGATCAAAGCAAACAGCATCTGTAATGTGACAAATGGGCCACCGTGAGCCACCTGACAAGGATGGAACGAGAGGAAGAAAGTTGTGCATAAATTCTGTGACTTTGCTGCCAAGGATGCATAATGCGAATCTAATCTTCAGGAAACGTCAGACAACCCAAGCGGAGGAGCTTTCTACAAGGTAACCGCCTGCAGCCGTCAGAGGCTTCAGGGCCGTGAGAGGCAAGGAAAGGCTGGGGACGGAGACACCGGGGAAACACTAAGACAGCCGAGCGTCCTAGACTGAATCCTTTTGCTTTTGTGACTTTATGGGATCAGCTGTCAAAATCTGCTTGACGGGGCTGAGGACCAGCAGGAGTGACACATCTGCGTGACTGTCTTGACCTTGATGGTCACGCGGACGTCAAGCCCGAGAACCGCGGTGATGAAGCATTGCGTAAGCCACTTGTTCTCAAATGCTTCAGGAAAAGGAAGATTGTTGGTGCTGAACTTGCAGCTTTTATGTAAACTTGGGGTTGTTTCAAAGTGGGTAACGAACATAAGCTGTATTACTCCATTCACATGAAGTTAAACAACAGGTGGAACTTAATTATATTGCTTAGGAATGCACACAGGCCGGACGCTAGAGAAAAGCAAGAGAACTAGAC
Source organism: Suricata suricatta (assembly GCF_006229205.1). NCBI lineage: Eukaryota > Metazoa > Chordata > Mammalia > Carnivora > Herpestidae > Suricata > Suricata suricatta. The sequence goes on along the minus strand of NC_043707.1, from coordinate 140,636,154 downwards.
TCACAAACCAGCCCACGGTCCTGGGGGGGAGAGGTCTGCCAGGCAGGGGAGGGGTGGCTTGACTGGTACGGGGCTAACACGTTTTTATTTCTGGACTTGGCCGGGGGTGGGGGGTGGGGTGGCGATCGCTACTGATGTTCACTTTAAAACCAAAGGTAAGCTGTGCGCGTGGATTTCTGCACGACTTACCGCAGAGACTGTGCGGGAGTCTTGCCAGCTGCTGCCGACTGGACAGCGGCCTGCTCCTTGGGCGCTCAGCACCAGGTCTCCACCTGCCCAGCACCTGCTCAGCACCTAGTCCTCGCCTGATGAGCGCCCAGTCCCCACCTGCTCCGCATCTGCTCCCCACCTGCCCCTCATTTGCCCCTCACCTGCTCAGTGCCCGTCCTCACTTGCTCCCCACCTGTCCCTCACCTGCTCCTGGCTGCTCCCCACCTGCTCCTCCCCCCACCGTCCCTCACCTGCACAGCGCCCGGGTCTTTGCACACGTTCAAGGAAGGCTCACTCAAGCTAAAACTGTGAGCGGATAAACGAGTATCCGTTGGTGAGCGACACCGGAGCCGAGGCCCTCCCGCTTCCCAGACCTGGTTATCCTTTGCTGAACCGAGTCGGGAGGCCTTGGGGACCCCGCAGGCCCCCCCACCCCCCCACCTCGCCCAAGGTCCGCTCGGCGGTGGCGGCGCTGCGACCACTCGCGCACCGCCCGGGCGCAGGACCCGGAGCCG
>NC_043707.1:140621899-140635329 GCF_006229205.1 Suricata suricatta | reverse complement strand
GAGGCCGGGATGCAGGCCGCGGTGGAGGGTCGCGGAGCGGACCGCGCGGCCGGGAGGCCTGGACCCCGCACCGGGCCGCCGCTCCGGACCCCGCCGGCCTAAGTTCGGACGGGTTGTCAACCCTAAAAAATACGTGTGTCCATTTAAGATCGGGATTTCCCGCTGCTCTGTGCACGGGCACCTCGCCCCCCACCGAGGCTCGGGGTCGCCGGTATTCCGTAACACCTGGCCCCTTTCCCGTTCGGCGACCCGCCTGGCGCGGGGGTGTGTGACGAAGCCCCGTCCCCACCGGCACCCGAGGCCCGGGTGCAGCCCTGCCCTTGCAGAGACTTGCAGGTGACTGGCACGGTGGCTGGCCCAGCTAGCCGCGTGCTGGCTCTGCCCCCTGCCGCCTGGTGCCACAGTGAAGTCCAGGAAGTCCTCTCAGTTTGTCCTGGGAAGAGGATCCCCCGGAGGCAGCAAGCCTTGCCAAAAGCGCAGCACAGGCGGGAAGGGCCGAAGCTCCGCGGGGGCAGTGGCTGCACGCTGCCCTGCCCTCCTGGCCCGCAGGTGTTGGCCAGGCCTGCTCCCTGCGCGGGTGCCGGACCCGAGGGGGAGACCGAAGTGACCGATCAGCCCACGGCAGCTCCTCTCCCAGAAATCCTGCTTCTCGTCCCCCACCCACGCCCATGGCCACGTGGCGGGGCTGCTTTCTCCCCTGCTCTGCCTCTCTGGGCCGGCCCCTCGTCACCATCAGTGCGCTCTCTGGGGCAGGAGGGAAGGATAGCAGAAGGCTGGGAAGCGCCCAGTGCCCACCAGTAGAAGCTGCCGGAAGAGGGTGTTGTCAAGGTGCCGTGCAGCCGCGCAGTGGGACAGCGGTGGAGGACTGTTCCCACGTTCTGTCCCGGAGTGGCCTTTGGGAAGTGTTGTTAAGAAAAGTATAAAGTTGCAGAACAGGGTGTAAGGTATTTTACTAAGGCGCAGAAGTGATAAGAATGTATCACTACATCATGGGTATTTTCCTATGTTAAAAAGTAACATACAAACGGTTACCAGCCAGGGTCAGGGAGGTGAAGTGTGTGTGGAAACTAGATTTCTCCACAGGCGCCTGTCCCTTTGGCTCTGGGACTGTGTAATAACAAAGCCAAAAAGAAATCAATTCCCAAAAATTGGAAGCAAAATGAAACATGATCCTAACGGCACATCAGGTTGGGGGCTTAACCACACAGAAAATAATTCAACCCAACACTTTTTAAGGGCAAAAAGAACGGCTAATAAATCTTGAATTGTTTGCATGAATCCTGGTCTTGGTAATAAAATTGCTGTTGCTATTCTGGAATCGTGTAAAGTGGGATACAGCGATTACGTCGTGTGGTTAATATTAGGAGCCGATGCTTTTAGCTTGAGAGAAAAGATGCAAAATAAGTTAAAAACCTTTCATCTTGGATTCCAATGGGAAATATTAGTATGACTCAATATAATCTTTCAAAAACGTATTTCTTAGCTCTATCCACTGAAAAGGTCTAGAACTGTCCAATATGGTAGCCACTGGACACATGTGACTATTTAAATTAAGATTAAATTAAAAAGAGGCGCCTGGGTGGCTCGGTCGGTTAAGCGTCCGACTTTGGCTCAGGTCATGATCTCACAGTTGGTGCGTTCAATCCCTGCATCAGGCTGTATACTGACAGCTCAGAGCCTGGAGCTGCTTTGGATCCTGTGTGTGTGTGTGTGTGTGTGTGTGTGTGTGTGTGCGCGTGCTCCTCCCCCACTCACAGTCTGTCTCTGTCTCTCAAAAATGAATAAATGTTAAAAAGCTTTTTTTAATTAATTAAAATTAAATACTTGAACAGATATCTGTACACCAGTGTTCAGAGCAGTGTTATTCATAATAGCCAAAAGGTGGAAAGAATCCAAATGTCCATCAGTGGAAAAATGGAAAAACAAAATGTGATATGTATATATAGATATAACAGAATATTATTCAGCCATAGAAAGAAAGGAGATTCTGACACATACAATGTGGATAAACTTTGAAGTCTTTATGCTAAGTGAAAAAAGCCAGACACAAAAGAACAAATATTGTTCGATTTCACTTATATGAGGTACACGGAGTAGTCCAATTCTAGAGACGAGAAGTGGACCGGGTTGCTAGGAGGGGGGCGTGGCTGTGACATGGGGCGTTAGGGTTCCACGGGACAGTTTCAGTTTGGGAAAACGGAAGGGGCTTGGCGTTGGGCAGTGGCGATGGTTGCCAACATGTGGACGTGCACAGTGTTGTGACCTGCGGGCTTAAAGGTGGTTAAGAGGGTAGCACTTATGTCACGTAGATTTTACAGTAAGGAACACATTTCAATTAAATAACGTTAAGAATTCCATTCCTCGCTCGCAGTGGCCACAGTTCAAGCTTTCAGTAGCCCGCGTGGCTAGTAGCTGTCATATTAGCCCCGATATAGAAGGTTCTCATTGTCCTCTTGGGCCGCGCTGGTCTAGAAACAATGACCGATTCAGGGGGAGCGAGCCTCTGAGCGCCGATGGTTGTCCCCGCGTGCGCCTCCCGCGGAAACAAACCACAGCTTCTTAGAAAAAGGACCGATTTCAGATCTGACGCCCAAAGCACACCTGATGGGGCGCCTGAGAGACTCAGTTGGTGAAGCATCTGACTCTTGATTTTGGCTCAGGTCACCATCTCCTGGTTTGTGGGTTTGAGCCTTGGTTGGGCTCTGTGCAGACAACGTGGAGCCTGCTTTGGGATTCCATGCTCCCCTCCCCCACTTGCACAGGCGCTGTCTGTCCCTCAAAACAAATAAATAAACATTAAAAAAAAAGAAAAAAGACACAAGAGGATCCTGGAGTCTCTTATCAACAGAAAGCAAGGACATTGCTAGCATTGTGTCAGAGGATTCTCTAGCCAGAGGTGCTCCCACTAGCCAAAGTAAGGACAATTTGAGTATCAAAAATAAATAAATAGATTGAAGCACAGCAAATATGTTAACATCCATGAGTTCATTTTAAAAATAAAATCTTCATTGATCGTCTTTGACGGGTGCTGGGATGCTAGGTGACTGTTCTGTCATTGCAGCCACGGCGGAGCCCCACTCTGACCTCCTTTCAAGAGGGGATTTGCATTTCGCTGCCAGGAGGGCGGCTGGCTGCCTCCAGATGCAGGACCACAGGTGCGCCGGGTTCACGCTGCGCCCGGGCAGTCCCTGGCTGGCGACTGAGCTTGGCAGGGGCTCTAGGTGGACCGTACCCACCAGCCCAGGACCCCTCGAATGAAGGATCTCTGCTCCAGACTCCCCACCCCTTCCCTCGGGTTGGCCCAGACTTTGTTAGATTTGCCTTAGAGTTAGGTTCTCCCCGCCCAATTCTACTTCCCACTTTCCAGTCACAGGCTTCCGGTCAGTATTGCCGTCTGCGGGCTTCCTCAGCCCAACTCCACTCCCCACCCCCACTCCCGATCTTTCACAGCCACGAGCCCCCAATGAAGCCCTTGCACTCTGAATGCCATCTCCTGGCATGCTTGCCGGAGGACCCAAATGAACAGGTGGCCGCAGCAGTGGCCTGAGAAAGTAGACGGGAAGGTGGGGATGTGTCCGTAGGTCACCCACCACCCGGCTGGTGGCGCCCGCCCGGCGCAGTATGTGGGCGGAGGCAGCCGTTGGGAAGGTTTTCTCCAGTAAGAAATCGGGAGAAGAGTGGTTGGTAGAGTGACTGAGAAGGACGGGGGTGGGCGGGCGGAGGAGACGCGGGCAGGAACAGTGCCGTGGCCTGGCTGCTACTGAGCCGCACTGACCTCCTGTCCAGGGGTCTGAGAAGTCGGAGACAGCAAGTAACTACTTGTATTGACCCCAAAAGCAAAGGTGACAAAAGCAAAAATAAACAAGCAGGACTATATCAAACTGAAAACCGTCTGCACAGCCCAGGAAGCCGTCCACAAAATGAAAGGCAGCCCACGGAATGGGAGACAATATTGGCAAATCATGTATCTGGTAAAGGGTTCACATCCAAAATACATAAAGAACTCACATAAGCCAATAGCAAAACTCCAAACAATCCAATTAAGAAATGAGCAGAGTACATTTGTAACAACGTGGATGGAACTGGAGTGTGTTAGGCTAAGTGAAATAAGTCAAAAAAGACAGATATATGATTTCACTCGCCTGTTGGAATTTGAGAAACTTAACAGATGATCATAGGGGAAGGGAAGGAAAAATAAGATACAAACAGAGAGGGAGCCAAACCATAAGAGATTCTTAAATACAGAGACAAACTGAGGGTTGATGTGGGTGGGGGGTGGAGAGGGTGGTAAAAATGGGTGATGGGCATTGAGGAGGGAACTTATTGGGATGAGCATTGGGTGTATTTTTATGTAAGTGATGAATTATGGGAATCTACTCCTGAAGCCAAAACTACACTGTATGTTAGCGACTTGATGATTAAAAAAAAAATGGGCGGAGTATTTGAATCGACATTTTCCCGAGGAAGACTAAGACATACAGATGTCCGACAGGCACATTAAAAGACGCTCGACAATACTAATCATCAGGGAAATGCAAATCAAAACCACACCGAGATATCACCTCACACCTGTTAGAATGGCGACCATCAAAAAGACAAGAAATAACAAGAGTTGGCGAGGATGTAAAGAAAAGGATATCCTTGGGCACTTGGGCGGACATGCAAGCGCTATGGAAAGCGTGTGAAGGCTCCTCAAGGAATTAGAAATGGAACTACCATGAATCTCAGTCACAGTAGCCTTGCAAGGCCAAGGTCAGGGTCCTGGTTGTGAAAACCTTGACACATTCATGAGTATATCTGGGTGGATGGCCCTGAAGGTTTTGGCTGCTCAGACTTTCCTGAAACCTCAGAGCCTGCAGCAGTTGCTCACCCTTAACTAGGAAGAGCCAGCATTCCCCTCTTGTGGGAAGATTCTGTAGAGGCTTCGAAAACAAGACAACAGGGCCCCTTTCGGTATCTGCACACCCGCCACTTCCCTGGTTTCCAGGCTGGCAACCAGGGATAAGTTGTAGCATAACCTCGTGAAATAGATGCTGGGCCTGATGAGAGAGAGAGAGGGACGTGAAAATTAATAACAGAAAACCTCATTGAAATGTAGCTGGGAGGTTCTGCAGGGGGCGCTCTCTGGCCCTACTACTCATCTGACCCGGACCCAACAAGGACACAGGGACCCTGCAGGCGGAGGCTACTCCACAGCCCAGCTAAGGGAGGAAAGGCTTTCCTCACCTTCCTAGCAACAGCTCAGCCAACAAGGAACTAACAAGCCTGTCCAATGAGAGGCAGTCACCGCCCAGCCAATGAGAGACTCTCACAGCTCAGCCAATGAGAGACTGTCCCAGCCCGGCCAATGAGATGACACTTCACTTCAAACCCCTAGTAGTTTGCTCCATTGGACTTTTTGCTTGGAACCGCCTGCTGCCTGCCCGACGTACCCCCTTTCCTCTAGAAAAGAGTCTGACTCCCTTTGTTCGCTGGACTCACCAGTGGGTTTGCTGTAGCTTGCTTGCCCACGTTGCAATTCTCTTTTACTCCCAATAAACCCATCTTCTGCTGGTTAAACTGGAAGTTTTATTTTCAAGGCCAACAGGGGCTATATGCCAAAGTTGCTGCGAGAATGAGCCATGGAATGGGTTTTGAAGGTGCTTGATCAGGGGGCCAAACATGTGACTATAAAAGGGTTTGTTGACGTAGGGCATTCTCTCAGGATATGGATTTAATACCCTGGCAAGGACCCCAGGGGATATGACGCTTGCTGCCAAAGTGGCTGAAAATCTTCCAAACTTGATGAAAACAATAAGCCCACAGATCCAAGAAGCTCAACAAACCTCAAGCAGAATAAATATCAGAGAATTGCACCAGGACCCATCATACTCACATTGATGAAAATGAGAAATAAGGAAAAACTCTTTAGAACACTCAGAGAGAAGACCCACTTCATACAGAGCAACAAAGCAACATCAGTAACCTTTTTAAGTGCATCCATGCCGGCCAGAGACAATGGAGTAGCAACTCGAAGACACTGGAAGGAAAGAAAAACAGAAAAACCACAGATCTAAACTTCTGTCCTCAGAGAAGACAGCTTTGAAAAATGAAAGCAAGTTTAAGGCATGTGAATTATGTCTCAAGAAAGCTGTTATTTAAAAAAAAATTTAATGACGGCAAGCTTCTGCTTTTGACTGAGATGGAGTAAGAGACAGATTTACCTTCCTGCCTGAAACAACTAAAATACTGAACAACAACAACAACAACAACAAAATATATATATACACAAAGTGACACCAGCTGTCAGGTTTTTGGACACCAGGTAATTAAGGACACTGATCCCTGAGCAATAGGAGCAAGTTAGGGGAGCCCTTTGAGGATCCCAGCTTATTGCCTGGAGAAAGCTCCCCGGCCACGTAGGGAAGGGGGGTCAAGGTGGAGCAAGGGAAAATTGACAAAATAGATTTTGTCAAGATTAATATCTTTGGGGCGCCTGGGTGGCTCAGTCCGTTAAGCATCCAACTTGATTTCGGCTCAGGTCATGATCTCAAGGTTTGTGCTTTGGAGCCCCACATCGGACCCTGTGCTGACAGCACAGGGCCTGCATGGAATATTCTCTCTTCCTCTCTCTCTGTCCCTACCCCATTGGTTCTCTCTCTCTCTCTCCCTCTCTCTCTCTCTCCCTCTGTCTCTCTCTCTCAATAAGACCCTCAACCTTTGGTTCTTGAAAAGATACTGTTATGAAAAGCAAATAGACAATAGGCTCCTGGACGGCTCTGTCAGTTGAGTGCCTGACTCTTAATTTTGGCTCAGGTCATGACTCTAGGGTTGTGCGATCAAGCCCCATATCGGGCTCTGCTCTGAGTGTGGAGCCTGCTCGAGGTAGTCTCTCTGCTCTCCCCACCCTGTTCCCTTATGTGTGCGTGTGCACTCTCTGTCTCAAAGAAGAAAAAGAAAAAAAGGAAAAGGAAAGGAAGAAAGAAGGGAGGGAAGGAAAAAAGAAAAATGAATAGACAATCTCAGACTGGGAGAAAGTATTTGCAAAGCATACATCCAACAAAGCCCTTGAATCTACCCTGTACGGAGAACTCTTACAACTCAACAAGAAGGCCAACAATCTCATTATTAAATATTGAGAAAAGATTTGAACAAGCTCATAAAAAGATGCTCATTGTCATCAGTCATTAAGAAAATGCACATTAAATCCACAATGAGATGTCTTTACATCGCTACAAATACGGCCAAAATTAAAGACTCCGAAGCAGGAGTTGATCGGGAAGCAGAGCATCTTAACATCTCATCCCTCGCCGGTGGGACTACAATATGGCACGGCCACACCAGTGCAGGCTGGGAGTTTCTTGCACATTCCCCTTAAAATCCCGTAATCCTACAAAAGGTATTTATTCCAAGAAAATGAGAATGTGCGATCACACAAAGACTTGCACTTGAGCGTTCAGAGCAGCTGCGCCCGTCGCTGGAAGCTGGGAACAGCCCAAATGTCCATCAGCAGGTGGGTTGAGACAAAGGGGTTTATTCATTCAAAGGAACACTGCTGAGCAATAAAAAAATAAACACCCAACCCAGGCTACTACGTCGGTGAATCTCAAGTGGATTCTACAAGTGAAAGAAGTCTACTTCGTTACTGCCGTGTTAGGAATTCGTTGCTGTGTGACACATGGCCACAGGACATGGTGGATAAAACAACACAGTTTTGGGGTGCCTGGGGGGCTTAGTCGGTTGGGCGTCCAGCTTTGGCTCAGGTCATGGTCTCACGGTTCAAGCCCCGCGTTGGGCTCTGTGCTGACAGCCAGCTCAGAGCCTGGAGCCTGCTTCAGATTCTGTGTCTCCCTCTCTCTCTGACCCTCCCCTTCTCATGTTATCTCTCTCTGTCGCTCAAATATAAATAAAAAAAAAAACAGAAAAAAAATTTAAAAGAAAAAAACAATGCAGTTATCTTCCAGCTTCTGTGGGTCAGGGTCTCAGCTCCGTCTCTCACAAAGCCATGATATTGGCCAGGGTCACAGTCATCTAGACGCATGTCAGCTCTGTCGGACCACGGGCTAGCCCCCTGCTCCTGGCCCGGGGAGCCTCTCGCTGTATCAGCTCTCAGCATGGCCACTGGCTTCATCCGAGTGAGCAAGTAGACGGCCAGCAAGACCCAAGTCACAGTTCTTGACACGCTGATCCTGGAAGTGATGTCTTGTCACTGTTGACCTGCAGGTGAAGCAAGTCCGTCGACGCGGACCCCAGGCCACGGAGGGGGTTGCCCAGTGGCGGGGGCAAGGATCACGCAGGCGGCTGCCCGCACCGGCTTCCTGCTGTGGGGCTCCGTTTGTATTATACTTCAGAAAAACAAAACTCAAGTGACAGAAAGCAGATGTTAGTAGTTACTTGGAACCAGGGCTGGGGAGGAGACTGCGCGCACAGGGGGACAGGAGGGACATCTGAAGGTGGTAGAAATGGGCAATGTCATGATTGAGGGGTGGCTATGCAATCCTACGCGTGTCTCAAAACCCATAAAATCGTATACCTAAAATTGGTGCATTTTATTGTATGTAAATTGTATGTCAACAAAACTGATAGAAAATTAAATTAAATTAAATAAAACCTAGATCCAGGCCGCAACGCTCCAGGCCACCCATAGCTTGGAGCCCACCTGCCGTATCTGGCCCTGCTCCCTGACGTCTCCTGTCACAGCCCACAATGGCCTGGCTTTGCCTCATTTTGAACTTTCTGGTTCATTTCAGCCCCAGGACCTTTGCGTTTTTTCTTTTTTTTTTTTTTTTAATTAAAACAATTTTAAAGTAATGTACCCTCAATGTGGGGCTCAAACACACAACCCAGAGACCAAGAGTTGCACGCTCCATCGACTGAGCCCGCCAGGTGCCCCAGGACCTTTACACTTTCTACTCTCTACCTGGAGCATTTGCCTGGGTCTTGATGTGGCTGGCTTTTGCTCCAGGAGGGACAGGACATAATTCAAGTTCCAGCTCAAATGTCACCTCACAGCAAGGCCTTTCCTGACTGCCTTACTTGTCCCCCACCCCAGCACAGTTAGTCTATTATCCTTATCCTGCTTGTGTCCCTTCGCAGTATGCATTTCGTCCTTACCAATGGCTTGTTTATTCACTAACTGTTCATCTTCTGCGTAGAAGGGGAGCTCAGTGGAGGTGGGGACCTTCTGTATCTTCTTGACGCCCAACATCTAGCCCAATACTTGTCATGTAGCAGGACGGATAATCCTATTCGTATTTGTTAAATGGATATTGATCTGTGTGTGGGGGGGGGTTCCTGAGGAAGTTTAATGAAGGGAATCAAATATCAAGTATATAAAAGATCACGGTTTTTATTTTTCCAGCGTCCTGTCCGGAGGACCAGCATCGAAGACAGCGAGAGGTGAGGGGACCATAGCGTCTTCCTGTCACAGATCCCGGGAGCAGCCGCGGCCCACTGCTGGTGGGACCCTCCTCCCCAGCGGCTCCTTGAGCGTTGCCGCGTGTCTGGCCCCATGCGGCTCTGTCCAAAGTGGACCGTTTTCCTCCCTGGATGGACAGCCTTTGATGTCAGGAATGCTAATTTGTGTTTAATGTTTTCTCCCACATGAAAGAATTCAAATCACTACTTTAACTTTTTGAGAGAGAGAGCGTGGGGGAGGGGCAGGAGAGACAGAGACAGAATCCCAAGCAGGCGCTGTGCTGTCGGTTCAGAGCCCAGTGTGGGGCTCCATCCCACGAACCGTGAGATCATGACCTGAGCTGAAGTCAGGAGTCAGACGTTTAACCGACAGCCACCCAGGCTCCTCAAATCACTACTTTAAAAAAATATATAAAATAGAAGAATAGAACTCTGACTTCTCCACATTAAATATGACCAATTGTTTTTTTTTTTAAGTTTATCTCTTTATTTTGACAGAGAGAAAGCATGAGTGGGCAGAGAGGGAGGGAGAAGGAATCCCAAGAAGGCTCCGCACTGTCAGGGCAGAGCCCAAGGCGGGGCTTGAACCCACAAACCATGAGATCATGACCTGAGTTGAAGTCGGATGCTTAACCGACTGAGCCCCCCAGGGGCCTCTAAACTTGACCGCTTGTGCTTGGATGTCTAGTTGAGTCCTGCAGGAAACATCCCGAGGGGCCAAGCTCGACTCTGCATCGGTTCTCAGGGCTTTGAGTCCTGAAAACAGCGTCGCAGTCAAGCCCCGTCGCTGTGAGCCTGCCCTCTGTCTAAGCAGCCGGGCAGTCTCAGGCTGCAAGTCCCTTCCGCCAAGTTTCCTCGCTTCTCAATGAATAGATTCCGTCTGAAAATCATAGTGGCAATAATTGCATCCTAAGCTCAAGAAAATTCTTCTGTCACTGCCATTTCTCTATTTGGTGCATCCCCCCTTCCCCCCCCCCCGGAAAATAATAAAGCAACCTCACAAATATATCAGGCAGGGACTTTAAATTTAGCTAGTGCTATTTCTCCTCCCAGATCCCTATGACTCACCTCTACCTCCCAGGGCCCATCCTGCTGGTGGGATGGATTCAGGCCAGTTCTCCGCCCAAGCCTTAGACTTAGTGCCATCCCTTCCCTCTTGCTGCGAGCGCCCCGCAAAGTGACTACCCAGAAGGTAAATAATACAAAAGAGCGGCAGGCCGATGATTTCAAGAACCAAAGAGACCCGCAGACCGCACTGCTGTGGCTTTTCCAGATGCAGCTCAGGGCACTGCTGTGCTCCATCCTGGGGAAGTTTGCCCATGATTCCGGGGGCTCAGTAAGGAGACGGTTTCCATATCTTCCAGGGCCAAATGCGCGAGTGTCCTGCTCAGCGCCATATGTGGGGGCATAACGCCCGGCTGCACTAAGCAGGGAAGAGACACAGCGGTCACTGCCCGGAGCGGGAAGCCGGAGGCCTCGGCGGGGGTCCTGTCGGATGGAGAGGCCGCTGTGCCCAAGGGAGGCCGTGGACGAGTTCAGTAGATGCACAGCGTTCAGATGTGTTAGGTTTGAAATTTGAGTTTCTGTTTTGTCCTCATTCCTGGGGTCTGGCACCAGGCCTCCTGTTCTCTGCTCTTAGCGGCCCCGAGAACAGGGCAGGGGCTGTCGGGGGGTCTGGGGAAACCCCACAGGCCTCATCGGAAGCGGAGCGCTTTCCACTGGCGGAGACTGCTGCTTCTTACGGATTTTGAGTTTTATCGAAGTTGTACTTGGAGGGTGGGTTCTCCGCCCTCCCCAAAATAACAGGCGTGGAATTAACACAGGGAATAATCTACATATTTTCCAGAGAAGGGAGGTGGCCTGACCCAGACCTCTGATTCGGGGAGCATTTCCTTAACCCTCGAAGGGAGGGGAGAGGTGGGCGTGCCTGAGGCTGTCCCCTGGGGCCCACCTCAGCCCCGACGGTGGCGGCCCCACGGAACCATGGGCCCTGGTTCCTGACCTTTGGTAGCGCTGCCCCGATCGGCTCTGTTCCGGGGCAGCTGGATCCTGTCTGAATGGGGCGCAATGAAAAAAGGGAACACCGCCAGGTTATGTCCAGAAATGGCCACAAGCTAATTTTCAAAAAACAGATTTTCAAATAATGAAAACTCTCTTTCTTCAGATCCAAACAGACAAATCAGGGACATAGAACTAAAATGAAGCCTGTAGACTCTGGAGAAGAAATTGAACATTTTGACTGAAGGTCACTAAATATCCTGGTTATTCTGGATGGAGTTGCTACTGGAGAAATCCGTGGGAGGCGCACACACAGCAAGCAGGTCAGCCGGGCTGGCCGGTGACTTCTTTCCCCCTTTTTCTATTCAGGGCCCTGAAACATGCTTGCCTCCAGGGCTTGAGGAAGAAGAGGTGATCTGATGACCAAATAGCCAGAGTTACGGCTAAAATACTAGTGCAGTATAACTTTGCAGTGGGAGTTTAAGGTTAATTTTATGCCTCAGGTAATAGAGTCTGTTTCACCTTGAGCTAATTGAATCAAGTGATTCAAGGTTAACACTATTTCTCAGAGGCTGTCAGCCCCTGAATCTTCTCAAGTATGGAAAGGGGTGTGATGGCCAGCCCCGCCGGGGTGCCTGACCAGCCCCGAGATCAAAGCTTGGGACTGAAAGACAGGAGCCCCGAGCAGCAAAGGGGCTGCTGACCAGGCTCATTTTGTTGGCTTTTGGACACTAGGAGCCTGTGTCTTTTCCTACATTTATTAAGCACCTATTGTGCGCCAGAGGCTTAGACACGAGGGATTCTGTGAGGAATCAGGCAGACAAGACCCCTGTTCTGGTGCAGGAGTGATGCCTCACAGCCCGTGCTCTGGGCCAGGCCATCCTCTGGGCACTTTCTGAGGGATGGACTCCTCACGGTCCCAGAATGTGTGCAGGACACCCAGGAATGAGGCCAGGAGGCCCCGAGGTTTGTCCAGAGCACACGCACATCCGGGCAGCGTGTGAACATTCTGACATCGGTGCTTCGTACCCAAAGAGGAGGCCCAGCCCTGCAAAGGAGACACTCAGGCTGAGCCCCGACTGGCTTCCGTAGGGCCCGTTCCTGGCTTCCGGAAAGAAAGCTGGGAACCAGCCCCATCCTCGGACCCTCGGCACTCAACACCGGGCTGGAAAACCCCAGCAGCAAAGCCCTTTCTCCCAGCTCTGTCTGGCCAGCGTCTGCACTCGTGGGTGCGGACCTAATGCCCTCCAGGACAAGTGTGCCGGTTCTTAGGTGTTTTCATGGGAAGTTACTTTCCGTTATCAGCTGATATTGACTCCAGAAATGAGTAAATGAGAGCCAACAATGATTAAAGTTTGTGATGTCTTTTGAGAGGAACTGCGCAGAACTTTTTTTTGGTGAAAGAATTAAAATAGAAAATGCTCAAGGCCTTGACTCCCTCAGCTCCTCATGGGGTGCAGGGGTGGATGTCACCTTCCTTACAGCCCAGCCATCTGCAGTGCCCTTAGAGGGTGCGTGCACAGGTGTGAGGGAGACTGACCAGGGCGGCGCAGAAGTCGCTGCATCCCATGACCCGGACCTGGGCCAGAGGAGCAGCCGCTGTGCCCGCCCCCCTCTCCTCTCCCAGTCAGCCTCCGCCCCCCCCCCCCGGGAGGGGTACTGGTTGCTCAGGGGCGAGTGTGAGGGGCTTGGAAGGAGCTGCGGGGGGCGCGGGGGCTCTCAGGAACTCTAGCCCTTCCCCGCACCCAAGTCCCCAGGACCTGTGACCCCGCGAACAGCCTCGGAAGGAGGTTCACCGGCCCGTCTGTCTGCAGGCGCCTGGCCAGGCAGCGGGAGGCTGCGTCCGGGCGGCGGGTCGTGGGCCTGGGTCGCCCCCCGGGCACAGTGACGCGATACGGAGCGCGGGACTCCCGGCCCCAGGCGCGGCCCGCCGGGGAGGGGGGCCGGCTAGGCGGGACGGGGCAGGGCCGCGCGGCCCCGGGGCGGGAGGGGTCGGCGCGGCTCCCGGGGGCGGCGGGGCGCGGCGGCAGGTGGGG
>NC_043707.1:140616323-140621799 GCF_006229205.1 Suricata suricatta | reverse complement strand
ATTGCAGGGGGGGGGTCCAGGGCTCAGCAGATGCTGTACAGGATTGCAGCGGGGGGGTCCGGGGCTCACCGGATGCTGTGCAGGATTGCAGGGGGGGTCTGGGGCTCAGCGAATGCTGTGCAGGATTGCAGGGGGGTCCGGGGCTCAGCAGATGCTGTGCAGGATTGCAGGGGGGGTCCGGGGCTCACCGGATGCTGTGCAGGATTGCAGGGGGAGGGGTCCGGGGCTCAGCAGATGCTGTACAGGATTGCGGGGGGGGCCTGGGGCTCACCGGATGCTGTACAGGATCACCCCGTCAGGCTGAAGCCGGATGAGCTTGTTCTCCACAGTCACATCGTGGAACCAGGCGGACTTGGCATTCACAATGAAGGTGTCCGGGAGCCACAGCTTGTCCACGAAGCGGCTGTCCAGGCCCAGCGTCTCGTTGGTGTGGTTGTAGGCCAGCCGGCTGTCCCGCCAGCTCTGGTGCAGGAACACGGTCATGGTGTACTCCTGCAGAGGGAGGCGGGAAGGGCCGCTGGCTGTCAGCCCTGCTCTTCCCCCCGGGCCACAGCCAGGGCTGGGGCGGAGGCAGACCAGCACCTACCATGTTCGCCTCCGAGATGTGGTCGATGCTGGCCACCTCGATGGCGAGGGCCACGTTCACAGGAGGCCCTGCAGGGAAGGAGCAGAAGCCAGGCTGTCCGCCCAGTAGAAGCCCAGGTGGGCAGGACTGGGGGCGGCCAGGGTGTTGCAGGCAAGACCACGTTGGTGAAAGTTGGCAATGAGACCCTGAGAAGATCCACCTTCCCAGCTGTCCCCTGGGGGTGAGGGGCTACCGTCGAAGTGTGACACACCCCTTGGGGACCATAGACACCCCATGGAGGGAGCCGGCCCAGAGCCGGCAGGGCTCACTCCCACAGCTGGACGCACAGACTCCCCGTGCCCCCGCTGGCCGCCCTCACCTCCAATGCCAGGCCGGAAGTTGCGAGCATAGCCCTCTATCAAGCCATCCAGGTTGGGGAGCCAGGATATCTCCAGATTGGAACCAACATAGTCCCCAATATCATTCATTGCTCTGGAAACACAAGGCCACTGGTCACGGGCAGGGTGCCAGGGACGGAGCCCAGCTCCCTTCCTAGGCACCTACGCCAGGGGAGGGCCAGGAAGACTGTGAGAGCCCCTGCAGGCTGGCCCTGACCAGTCCCAGGAGCTCCTGCTGCTGGACGGAGCCCAGGAAGGAGCAGGGCCAGGACTCCTCCGCCTCACCCACCAGCCCGCTGCTCAGCTTCCGCCTCCCACCTGGCCTTGAGCCAGCCTGCAGGCCACACAGAGTCCCCAGCCTCCCTCCAAACCTGGCCCAAGGAAGGTGGCCAGCCCCGGAGCCCCTACCCCTGGGGACTCTGGATGAATAGCCTTGGAAGACCCTGACAAGGCACATGGCCTCCCTTTCAGCCTCTGATGGCGAAGTGTCCTGCAGGAGGTGACCTGGAGAAGAGCTGCATGACTGGGAAGGTGGCGGGGGAGAGGGAGGGGATGGGCGAGGTCCCGATTCTGACCAGGGCCAAGACTAAGGGCCCACGGGGACACTGTAGCCCACCTCCTGCTCTCTGTGCCTTTCGAGGCAGGCCCAGGCCTGGCCCCAGAGCGGCCGGGGCCCATGCCAGGGGCTGCAGGCTAGACCAGCTGACAGCCTGTGCTGGCCGCAGGGGTGTTCCACACGTGGCTGCCCAAAGCCCCCCAGCAGCTCCACCTACCCACCCCCACCTTGTGCTTACCTGTCCTGGAGTGAACTGTGTCACCCAAAATTCACATCCACCCAGAACCTCAGAATGGGACCTTATTTGGAAATTGGGCTCTAATCAGTGAAGATGATACCATGCTTGATTAGGGTGGCCCTCAATCCAACGAGAGGTGTCCTTATAAGAAGTGAAAGCAGACACACAGGGAGAAGACCATGTGACAACAGAGGCAGAGACCGGAGAGATCCAGCCACAAGCCAGGGGACGCCAAGGGCCCTGGCAGGGCCAGAGGCTGGAGAGGAGCACAGAATGGATCCTCCCCCAGAACCCTCTGGAAGGAATCAGCCCTGCCCTCGGATTTGATCTTGGGCTTCTGGCCTCCTGAGCTGGGAAAGAATAAATGTCGATGGTCTTAAGGCCCCTAGTTTGTGGCCACTTGTTACAAAGACCCCAGGTCACACAGCCACCCCCTCCCACACCAGGGCAAGGCCCCTCCACTGCCGGGCAGGAACGAGGGGGGCATTCAGGAGGGCATTCGAGAATAACATTCTTGTAGAATCTGTAATGACCCTGTACCCTCAGGTGGGTTCTGGAACACCGGGTAGTCCACCTGCGTTAGGGAAGCACCACCAGCTGGGTGCCCAGCCCTCCTCTGTTCCACACACGGGCCCTTCGAAGGGGTCGAATTTGAGCCAGGAGCACCTTAGCTAAGGAAACTCCCAAACAAACCCCCAGCCTATCCCGAGGGCCACCTTGGTGTCTCTAGGCCGTGGCCTGATCTGGGGTGATTTGGTAACAAAACATAAGAAGGAACGGAATGAAGTCCTGGCCCCACGTAAAGCAGAATTAAAAATGCAAATGGAGGTCACCCTAAAGATCAGACGTAAAGGGACTCGAGTTAGGTTTTATTTTTGAACTGGCCCAGCCACTGCGGTCAAGGGGTCAGTCGAGGGAGGGAGGCCTGATGGCGCCCAGGCAGGAACAAGGCTCAGGAGACGCCATCCTCCCCTGGCCTCAGGTGGCGGCACGGGCAGGTGCCCCTTCCCATGGCCGGGTCCCATGCCCACTCCCAGGCATAAAGCAAGGCCACGAGGAAACCCCCGGCCATGACGCTCGCCTTGAAGAGGCAAGAGGCCAGTGGGTTTCCTAGCCTTTGCCGTCCCTGGCGGGTGTGAAGGGGACAGGCTCCCGGGCCCGTGTCACTTCTCACCCAGCACAGGGGCTGCTCACGTTTCCAGCTGTGAGGAGACATGGAGGGCATCCACGGAGGAGGTGCTAATGTCAGCCCGGGTGTGGGAGGGCCCCGCTTTCCTCCCGTGGATCAGGTGGGCAGTTAAAGGGGTGGGTGGGGTACACGCTCCATGTGGGGAGAGATTGTGGTGACTCTGACGAGCACCTTGGGAGAGAGGTTCTGCCTCATCTGGTGGCCTTGGAACCCAACGATGGCCTAGGGTGGGGGTTCCCGTTGTGCGGACAGACAGCAAAACTCAGAGACACATGCTCAAACTCCTGGGGCTGGCGACTTGGCACCTAGCTGCTTGGGCGCCATCAGGCCTCCCTCCCTCGACTGACCCCTTGAGAAACAAGCCCACTCTTATCGCTTGTCTGTGCCCAGAGAAGCAAGGCCGGTGTGGCTGAGCAAGGCAGCCGGGCTCTCTGCCCTGCAAGGACCCTTCCAGGGTATGCACAAGCCCACAGTCCCTGGCAAGTCTGCTCTCGGAGCAGCACCAGCTGCACCGGCCCCTCAGTTACCAAGGATAAGAGGAATGGCACGACAGTCGCACAGCGAGCTGGCAACACAGGAGCCACACACACGGCTTCTCCGGGAGGTGGAGGCGCCGGCAGCCGGGGGCCACCCACGAGGGTGTGCAGCCCACAAGCCCAGGCCCCTGCCGCATGGCGGGATCTTCAGTCTCAGGGAAGGCACAGCTTTGATCCGGCCCACAAATGCTGCACAGCACATTCCTCCTTATCCCGCCGAGACTTTCCTGCCAGGAGCCCAGGACCTGACCTGAGCCAGGGCAGGCAGCCCGTGCTCCCAACCTCCCTGGGTGTTAGGACCTGGAGGCCGAGGAAAAGCAGGCTGCCCACCTGCTTCTGGAGTGGAGGGCGAAGGGACAGGAGGCCAGTGGGAGAGGGGGCCCCAATCAACAGCACTGCACTGTCTGAAGGTCACCCACCATGGTCCACGAAGCCCAGAGGCTCTCCCCTCAGCCGGGACCACGGCCTCCCAGCCTCCTGCACAGGCAAACGGGCACATCCGTTACCCCCAGCCCCAAGCCAGATGTGTGTCAGAGACCAGAATGTTTCAGTTTTTAGAAGGGTGATATAATGTACATATGGACTTGGGGTGGGGGTGGGGGTGGTCTGGAGAATTTCCCAGCAGGAAAGTACAATCAGGCCCCAAAAGTAGGGTGAATGAGCCTCACGTCAGAGCAGAACAGGCTTTGCCACCAAATGAGTTTTGGTGTCAAACTTGGGCTGAGACTCTGGGGTTCGGTGCAGCTTGGACTTCAGAATCACAGCTACGTGGCTGCGCTGGACCCACAGGCCTCCAGCACATACGTCCATGGCCACGCCTCAATGCTCTGCCCTTCCTGTTACCTTGAAGTCAGAAAAGGGAAAAGGGCCATGGAGCTGGATAACAGAACAAAGCCTTCCAAGGACAGGGGTTGGATCAACATTGCCTGTGATCTGCATGATGACCACACTTTGGCCGGACCCAGACCTCCTGGCTCTGCCCCCCACTCCATGAACAAGGACACTCTGACCACATCCCCCACCGCTTGTCACGTGCTGCCTGAGTGCCTACAGCCCAAACACAGGCTGACGCTCAACCACTTCCAGTTTCTAAGGACTTTGACAGCAATTGACTGCCCAGAAGTCTGGAGTGCTGGGGGCCGGGACGGGGGTGCGGTGCTTGCCCCGGTTGCTTGCAGCCCTTGCACTAAGATGATTTTCACAAAGGAGCCTCACAGCTCCCAGGAAGGGGGCCAGGATACAAACATGGGGCGCCACACTACCTAGAGCCCATTTCAAGTCCCCAGAGAAGAGAGAAGCCGGAGGGGACCCTACTGGTCCCTAGAAGCCAAAGGGCAGAAGCCACAGCCCAGGGGGACCCTCCTTCTTAGCCTCTTCCTTCTTTGGGGAGACAGAGCCCTCCTCTCCTCTTCCAGCAGCTAGAAATCCTGAGTCGTCTCCGTCCTCCACCCCCTCACCGCCCCCCATCCCTGGAGGCAGCTCGCTCCTTCCCACCTGCACACTCTGGAGTTGAGTGGCTGCCATTTGAAATGGCCCCTGGAAGGACACTCCACAGCGTCCTGGGCCCGAACTTTCTAACGACCACACACAACCCTCATGTTGTCCACCCCAGCCCTGCGGGCTGCAGCGGAAGCATGTCTGTGCAGCTCAGCTCCCATGAAAAAGGGGAGCAGCCTCCTCCCCCGTGTCCTCGGGATGGCTCCTCTCTTCCTGCCTGCAGCTCGTGCCGTGCGGAGCGCTCAGCCCGCGCCTGGAAGGGCACCAGCAGCCAGGGACCGGACAGGTGCCGCTGGGGCCGAGGACTCCATGCGAGCCCCGGGCACCAGGAGGGGGGATTGGGAGCGGCTCCCACGCCCGCGCGGCCCGGAGGCGCCGGTTCAGCACCGGGACGGCGGACAGCACCCGGGGGCGGCCCCAAGGGCAGCGGCGCCGTGAGTCCAGAGAGAAGGGCCCGCGGGGGACACAGGGTGGGGGCGGGGGTGCTCGCGGGGACA
>NC_043707.1:140612798-140616223 GCF_006229205.1 Suricata suricatta | reverse complement strand
TCTGCCCGGCAACCGGAGGCGGCGCCCGGTGGGCGCGAGCGCAGGGCCCTCGGCGAAGTGGGCTCCCGGGGCCGCGCTTCCCAGGTGGGGCCCCTGCGCCGCAGCGCCCCGGGAACCTGTTGGAAACGCAAGCTGTGTTGGGTGTCCCCGCCCAGACTCGCAGAATCGAAACTCCTGCAGTCCGTGCGGACAAGCCCCGGGTAATACGGAGGCGAGAGCGAGTCCGAGGGCCCCTGGGCCAGGGGACAGTCGGAAGGGGTCGCCGGCGACTTGAGGGGCGGGAGCAGAGAACCCGGCCAGCGTCACGGGGAGGGTCCGGCTGAGCTGGTTCTCCCGGCCCCGGCTGCCCTCCTCCCCTTGCGGAATCCATAACCCTATTGCGGGGAGTCTTGTCTACACAAGCGGGCGATTCCCTCGACCCCAGTTCACGCCTCGCCCCCGGACAAGGACACTGCATTTGGCCACGTCGCCCGTTACCTTCATGTCGGAATCCACAACCTCTCTGGGTCTTAATAACTCCGTGGCGGTTGGTCTGGACAAGCCCCCTCAGGGCTGCCTCCCGGACCCATCCCTTACTAGTTGCGTCCACAGGGCCTAAATCTGCTGTTTGCAGGACCTCACCTGGGCACCAGGCGGGCACCCCAGACTCCGGTCCGCGGTGCCCTCACCCCTGCAACCCCTTTCCTCTCTGAGCGACTCCCCTGCTGCCTTCCTCCCCTTCCCACACCACCCCTGCTGGGAACCCCCGACGATGGACTCCCGCCAAGCCATCACTCCCCAAGCGCGCTTGTAAGGGCTTCTTGTGTTCAGGCTCATTCCTCAGGCACTTAGTTACACAGCCTTGGTACCGGGCACGGGGGTGAGCCTGGGGAGCCAGGTGGACAGTCTTCATGGTCGTGGACTCAGAAACCTGTTGGAAGCCGGCCTCGCACCAACTTGAGAAGCCGTGAACCCCTCCTTCCTAAAAACAAAAGGTTGGGGCACCTCCCACCAGTCTCCCCTTACAATTCTCTCTGGTCACTTCCTTTTCTGCATCCACCCGCCCCCACGCTCTGCCTTCCCCCCTGTTCTCCTCCTGCATCTCCCTCTGCTGCTTCCTCCTGGTCTCACTCTTAAAGGCAACCCCCCTCCCCCAGTTTCTCGTTTCTAGCAAACCTGCCTCAGCCACACTCTTCCCGTCTCAGTCTGTCCAGGTGCTCAGCTCAGACCCCTCAGTACCCACACCCTTCCCTCTGCAAATCCACCTCCAACATACTTCCAATTCCCATCACATCCCACCGCCTCCATTGCTACCACCTGGTCCAAGCCATGTCCTCTGTGCAGGGATTTTTCCAGCAGCCTCCAGTTTCCTTAAAACATGTCAGTCCGTATCCATCTATCTGGTGTTGGAAGCCCCCCAGTGATCCCACTGTTCTCAGGAAAAGACCATAGGCACTACAGGCCCTACAGGATTTGGGACCCCATTCTTTTCTGTCTTCATCTCCCACCATCTTCATTTTCCCCCCCATCTTCATCCCCTCCAGATACCTGGCCACTTTACTGCCCCTTGCCTCAGGGCCTTTGGACCTGCTGTTCCCTCTCCCAGAAGTACTTTCGCCCACACCCACACTTCCTTTGACTCTCCACTTACTATCCTTGATGCCTGTATTGCTCTGCCCCCCACCCCACCCCATGGGGTGGTTCCTCCACAGCCCTAGCAGGGCACACGGAGCTCTGTGGCTGTCTGTCCGACATGAAGGGGGAGGGGGACAAGGGTTTGTCATGTCTGGGGAACCACACCTGCTCATGCAGATAAGCAGGAATCTGCCATGTGAGTAGCACCCAGGAGACGTGTGTGGGACACAGCTCTCCCTGAGTCAGGCCCCTCAGTCAGCCCCTGGGCGCCTGGCCCAGAGCCCAGCCTGGACATGACCTCGGGCAGTGGAGAAGGGCGAGGTTGTGTCTCAGTGGGCACAGGCCATCTCTGGTGGAGGGGGCCCTCTGATACCCCCAGCACCTGACGCTCTGATGGCCTCTCTCAAAGGCGAGAAGGAGGCAGCGAGTCCAGCTCTTGACGCCCATCTCGATGGGGACACCCTCAAACCGCTCCAGGGCGCTCCCGCGGTGGGAGCAGGCGGAGCTCAAGCTCAGTGAGACCCCTTGGCTCCAGCAAACGCCCCCCGCACGGGTCCGCTACGCCTCCCCACGGGGCCTTCAGAGCCCCACCCGGGGGAACGTCTCCCTCGTCAGAGCTCACAGACTGCATCTGTGCCAGCTGGGGACTGCCTGGAAAGGAGCGGGCGTCCGGTGGGATCTGTGGGCGGGGTGTTCAGCCTGCCAGGTGTGGGCTGACCTGCGCAGAGGGGACCACAGGATGCTTCCGGGAAGGGTGGGAGCAGGCAGAGCTCAAGCTGGGTGACACTCCTGCAGAATGGCAGGAAGCCCAGGACGTTTGCTCAGCACGTGGCGGCAGGAGGGATGGACAGCAGGTGTTTCCTTCCTTTGTCATGGGTCATGGGCTTTGGAAAAACTGGCTCAAGAGACAACATTCACTTCACTCTTTTGTTACTTTGTTCAAGGGATGTTGGCCAAGGGCCTACTGGGTGCCTGGATACAGTGGGGACCCAGCCAGACATGCTGCTCCCATGAACCTGCGCGCCGGCGGGGAGACGGGCCACTGTTACTGGTCATGCAGACGTGGCAGTGTGTTGGAGAGAGGCAGGTCTGACCAGATCTCTGGAAGAAAGCCTGGCACCAGGCTGACCATGCGTGCGGTGAAGCAGGAGAGCAGGAGGGGCACATGGAGCAGCCTGTGCAAAGGTTCTGTGGCCCCAGGGAGCAGGGTGGTCTGGAGGTGTTGAGACGTGGCTGCAGAAGCTGCTGGAGCAGACCCCGAGGGGCCTTGAGGGCCACATCAAGGAGGGTGGGGAGCCACTGACAGGGCCCTGGGAGCTTCCAGAAAAGGTTGCTCCATTCACTGGGCACGGCCCTGCCCACAGGGAGAGGGAGAGGTATGTCTTGATCTCTGTGGGCTTCTGGGCCTGGGTGTGTGTGTGTGTGTGTGTGTGTGTGTGTTTGTGTGTGTGTGTGTGTGTGTGTGTGTGTGTGTGTGTGTTGTGTGAGCATCTCAATGCAGTGTCTGCATCGTGTGTGTGTCGGTATAGATGTTTCCGTACACCTGTCTGTAGGCATCCATGGGCATCTATGTGCCAGTGGCTAATTTGTTGCCTCTCTGCTCCAAATTCATCATTTCCTACCGGGGGCATAGATGGCATTCCTTCAGGACAAGGATGAGAGTCTCTCGCCCTGGGCACCGCTGACATTTGGGCGGGGTCATTCATCACAGCGGGGCCAGCCTGTGCGCGGCAGGTGCTGGGCCCCGGGAGCCGCCGTCCCCGCGCTCTCCCGGCAGAGGGCGCCGGAGGGACGCGGCCGGAGGCGGGGCT
>NC_043707.1:140608331-140612698 GCF_006229205.1 Suricata suricatta | reverse complement strand
CGGAGGCGGGGCTCGGCGCGCGCAGCTCGGGCCGGGTGGGCGGCAGCGTGGGCTGAGCGCCTGGGGTGGGGGGGCCGCCCCCGCCGGGGAGACCGACCCGACTTCAGCCTGGGGCGAGGCGACTGCACTCACGGTGCCAGCTTAATCGTCCAGTATATGAACTAGTCTCTGTTGGAAACCACATACCGGACCCCAGGGCATACGGTCTGCTCGTGCCGGTGCGCGTGCCCGTGTGTTCTCCGCGGGGCCCCTATGTGTGCTCCACGTGCGCCTTTGTGCGCAGTGGGTGTTTCTGTGCGCACGCACTGGAGCGGGTGCCGGAAGAGCCCACGTCGGGCAGAAGCAGGACAGCAGGAAGGGCAGGTTGCTGGTCTGGGGACCGCAGGGCGGGGGCCACCACGCGGGACACTAACTGCCCGGAAGGTTTGAAGGCTGCTGTGCCAGCGGCTTTCCGCCTCCGACCAGCTCTCAGGAGCCCTGCAGTTGTCTTGTCCCATCGTACAAGCGGGGCAGTGAGGTGCCAGCACCCCCAGGTCTACACCCGGCCCCTGGGAGGATCCCTAGGCTGTTTCATAGGCCCATTTTCTGAATGAGGACACTGAAGGTCTGGGTGGCTCAGCACTGTGTCCAGGGTTGCAGGAGTGCAAGACGCAGGGCCGGGATTGGCCCGCCGGTGAGCAGGCCCTGCCGGATGTGTCCACAGAGTGGAGCCCCTCTCCTTGGCGCCCTAGACCAGCAGGGCCAGGGCGCCATGAGGGAGAGCACTTCCCACCCTGGGAAATGGAGTCTGTCCCGCTTTCAATCCCCTCAGCTGCCTGGGATTATATTTAAAACCCAAAACAAGCCTGACACGCATCTGAGGAGGCAGCATGCAAAACCCGCGGTCACCATGGCAATGCCACTCGTGGGGGCTGCGTACGGGTGCTATTTTAGCCACAAGAGAGCCATAGTTAACTATAAGCATCACAGGGAGACACAGCGGCAGAGTGAGACAGGTCCCCAGCTGCTTGGCTGAGCCCCCGGGTGCCTTCGTGTGGGGAGCTGAGCTCGCCCAGGCGGGGGCCTGTCCGCGTCCAGCCAGGTGTCAGGGGGCCCGCTGCACCCTGATTGCCTCCACCTTGCTGAACTCGCGCCCCGCCCCCATCTTCTCCTCCTTTTACTCAGAGACTGAACTGGTGGCCCCCCAGGCAGGCCCCAAAGCCTGACATTGTTGGTAGCCGCTCCAGGGTCAGGCTTCCAGTAACCCCATCCTGGGATCAGGAGGGGCCCTCACACCGCAGCCAGGGAGGTGCTGCGGGACTGCCTTCCAGAAAGCAAGGCAATGACATGCATCGGGGTCCATAAAGGTGCCTGCATCCTTGGGCATCATTGATCCGCTTCTGGAAATTCGCTGTAAAGAGGGAACGCAGCACAGTGTGCCCTGGTGCTTGCAGGGCGAGCGTGAGAGGGGCCTCAATGGCTGTGGAGCCCAGGCAAACCCACCAAGGGCCCCATCGCGGGCCCCGTGTGACCTTTGAGATCTAACGTTGCACACTCAGGCTCACTCACTCAGCCAGGATGGCTCTGCCAGGACAGGCGGAGGCGGGGCCCCTGCCGTGGCCCCAGATGGCTGTGTGCAGCCCCGTGCAGGGAAAAGACTCTCTGGGACCTTGTCGCTGGGGTCAGCAGCCTCCTATGGGCGGGGCCCGGGCTGCCATTCCCAGAGGCGGCGTGCCGCTCTCGCTGACCCCTGACAACCCCGTCACCCCGCGGACCCCTCCCCGGCAGGACAGCCGGAGTTGACAAACTGCTCTCAGGACAGGACCTCCTGCAACGCCCGCCTGGGGGAAGGGCTGCGGCTTTGAGGGATGCAGCACCTGACAGACGTCCACAGCAGGCCCCAAGTCCTCCGCACACCTGTCCCCCTCCTCACCTCTGCACCTCAGGGGAGCCCCAAGACCTGGGTCTTCGAGGCTGCCTGAGGAGTGCAGCCCCTGGACGAAGCCAGCCGGTGTGCCTGATGGCGGTGGGCAGGTGCTGGTGTCCTCGGCACCTGGGAAAATGGAAGGCATCCCAGGCTAAGGACTCCAAGCCCATGGCTGCCCCCTCCAGATGCTTGTGCGTCCTGGCTGCCTGGGAGGGGCCATCCAAGAGGGACCTGGAAGGATGGGCCACCAGATATTTCCAAATGGAGTGCTACATGCAGGGGTGAGGCCCTTTTAGGGTAGAGCCTGCTGACCAGGCTCAGGAAGGCAGGAGACACTGGCCCGAGAGACTTTCAGGAGCACGTGGATGCCCAGACCAGCCGGGCTGGGATCCTTCCCGCCACGTGGCCAGGAGCTCTGTCTGCCTTGGTGGCCCTCACAGTCTTCACCTGGGACGTGGGGACTCTGCCGGTGGGAGGGGACGCCATGGAAGGCACAGTCCTGGCTCAGCTCTCCGGAAACGGCAGGCTGTCACTGTGGTTCAGTTCACCCGAGCAGGTCTCAGCCCAAGGGGCACAGCCGAGTCCGGGGAGCCCCCTCTGCTCTGGCAGCCAGGGGCAGCTCTGGACCCCTCCGGGAGACTTCCCGGGGGGTGTTGGCAACCTGGGGGGGGAGAGCAGGCTGCTTCTGTACCTTTACCTCCGTCTTCTCCCGCCATGCTCGAGAGCCCCTTCCACTCGGCAGCAGGAAACATCACCTGAGACTTCCATGTGACCCGTTGATTCGTCTGCCCGGTGTCCCTCACCTCTGCACCCTCGCCTCCCTCCACAGAGCTGTGTCTGGGTGTGGTGGGAAGGGCTGACGCTCGGCCACAGCAGGGGCGTCAAGGGGTCCCCGGGCCCTGCCGTGTGGTGACTGGCCCGGGGCCTGCAAGGAGAGAGCAGTCAGCTCCCGCCTGGGCGTCCTGTCTGCACCCACGGTTGAGGGGTTCTCTGGGATGTGAGTCCTCAGTGGCACAGAGGCCACAAGAAAGCATGGGAGCCCTGGTTCAGAGGCAAGGGACCTTATCACTCACGGCACAGACAGTGGCACGCACATCAGTGACTTGGCATCAGTCTGCTCGGGGCCACGTCCCCCTGGAGAACCCGGGTGGCCCAGGTGGGCCCTGCACATGCAGGAGGTTCCATTATAGGAACCAACCCTGAGCTCAGAGAACCCGGATAGATAATGGGCAGAGAAACATCTGCCCTCTCTTGGGAGGGAGGTCATTCCAAGCTGTTGGCTCAACAAAGGTCCTTGCAGAGATAGTCCAGAACAAAAGGCAGTTGGCATCTTGCCGACAAGATGTGCGGAAACAGAGACTCGTAGAAAAG
This sequence comes from Suricata suricatta, assembly GCF_006229205.1. NCBI lineage: Eukaryota > Metazoa > Chordata > Mammalia > Carnivora > Herpestidae > Suricata > Suricata suricatta. The sequence continues at coordinate 140,609,421 of NC_043707.1, read as the reverse complement.
TCTCCCAGTGGGAAATTGGGGTGCTGCTTCCTGACTCAGCGGCCCAGCAGCCCTCGCTCAAGGCGCTGGTTACTGACTCTTGCAAGCCTCTGCCTGGCTGTCCTTGGTCCAGAGGAGCCCCAGCCTGTCCTAGGGTCACCCCACCCAGCCTCAGTGCAGCCTGGGCCGGCACCCCAGAGGCTCAGGAGAGCAGGCTGGACAAACGGTCTGACCCCACCATGCCCTCCTCTGAACTGTGTTGAGTTTAGAAAGGGAGCAGGCGTGCCCTTGACGGAGCTCTCTTCCCCTTGCGTGGCACACATCACATGCCGTTCTGGTAGACCAGCTGTCTGAGACGCAGAGCCCTGATTATAGTGTTTACTAAATTCCACGGTGTGAAGTCACTGAACTTGGAGTTGGACGTGCAGTCAGCTCCTTCAGGCCCGTGGGAGCCCCCTTCCTCCTCCTCTCTCTGTATGCCTTCTTCCTACAGCCCCTAGGCCGGGGGAAGTGGCCTTCCCCCTTTTCTCGGGATCAGTCCCACCGCCACCCTTGGAGACCTTGGAGGCTGCGCCATGCCACAGCGAGGAGGGAATCTGCGTCTCCTAGAATTGCCCTTCCTCTGTCGAGTGGGAGCTTCAAGAGTTTAGGAAATTTCCAAGGCACAGCTGGATTGCAAGGCTGTTTTCCTGCCACAAATCCTATTTTGAATATCGAAACCCAAATGGTAACTACCCTTCTCTTTGCATTTCTCCTTTAACAAAGCTAACCACTTCCCAAACCAGGCAGGGTGGGTGCCTTGGACCGACCAATAAAAAATAATAGCATTTACTAAGTGGTCTAAAGTATCTTATAGATTCTTAGAACAGTGCCTGATTTTATTTATTTAAAAATTTTAATGCTTATTTTTGAGAGAGAGAGAGAGAGAGAGAGAGAGAGAACACAGGAGTCAGGGAGGGGCAGAGAGAGAAGCAGACACAGAATCCGAAGCAGGCTCCAGGCTCTGACTGTCAGCACAGAGCCTGACGCGGGGCTTGAACTCAGGAGCTGTAAGATCCTGACCTGAGCCGAAGTCCGACGTTTAACAGACTGAGCCACGCCACAGTGAGGA
>NC_043707.1:140593809-140608231 GCF_006229205.1 Suricata suricatta | reverse complement strand
TACTGCGGCGCGGGAGGGAGGGGACGGTGAGGGCCCTCGGGGCCCAGGGGCGTCCGGGAGGTCCTGACGCGCCCTCGCAGAGGGGCGACCGTCACGCGGCGGGCGCTCCAGGCGCCCTGGAACGTCGCTCGCGGGAAAGGTCGCGGGGTCGTCTGGGGCCGAGGCTGGGAGCGCCCCGGGCTCCGGCGGCCGCGCGCGTCCCTCCCCTCCCCGGAGAGTCTCTCCTCGGCTCGGACTCGCCCGGAGGACTTGGCGGCGCGGGAGGCGGCTGTCGCCGCGCGCTCCGCAGCCCTGGGCACAGCACTGATATATTCCCTGCATAGTTGGCTGGACGTCAAGGCCACCAACCTGTAAAGACTAAAGTTTTCGTCAAATTATGAAAACTCCTGGCAGAGTTGTAAAAAACAGGGCTTCCTAAACTTTTCCCAATTTACCCGGCCGGAGTTCTAAGAAAAGTCTAATGATCCAAGTCCTGGGCCCAGGACCCAGGTTAGGGGCAGTGAGCAGCCCGTGGTTGGGCGCGGCGAGGTCCCCATAACTCTCCAGGAGCGGTCTGTTGGGACCCGGTCAGCCCTGTGTCCGCGAGCGGTGCCTTGGACTCGACCTCTTCGCCGTAAAACGGGGCGAGCGGGCCCCTCGCGAGGTCAGAGGCCGGGAGCGCCCCACACCCGCAGCCCCGGGGCAGCACCGCAGGGGTGGAGGGGGCGGTGCCAGAGGCCAGACCCTGCCTCTGCCCCTGGCGCGCTGTAGACAGGCTCGCGGGAGAGCTTCTTTATGTCCGCGTTGGTGCCCGGGGGCCTGAGGTTGGACCTGGGTGCTCCGAGGGTCCGCAGTACCCGGCGCCGGGAGGGGAGCGCCGCCCTCCCCTGGTGGCATCGCCAGAGGTGCCCCTCGTGGTGCATAGTCCCAGCTGAGAAGGGGCTTGGGGCTCTTAACCTCATGAGGGCACCTTATTGCAGGGTCGCACGTCAGCTGTCCTTTCTGCCCTCCTCAGCTGGGTCGCCTGCAAGCAGGGTGTGTGTGGGACAGATGGCGGCAGGGCTCCAGGGAGGAAAGATTTCTGGGGATGGCCAGCCCACCCGAAGAGGTCCAGGAGTCTCATTTCTGGCCTTGAAGGGTGGTCTGCCTGTCCAAACCGGTTCCCAGGCTCATCCAAGGGCCAGAGCGTCCTGGCTTGCTGGGTAGTAAACTGTGGAAGGCCTGTCACAACTCAAATGTCCTCTTCCCAGCCAGGAATTGTGGGATTGAGCAACAAGCCACTTTGTGAAAGTCAGAGTGGATCCTCAGTGAAAGGAAGTCCTTACCCCAGCAGCCCCAGTGGGTGGGGTCCGGTCCCCCCAGCCTGCCCCCAGTGGGGGGCATTGAGGGGTGGGGTGCAGGCCAGAGAGGCGGGGCCTCGGCCAAGTTGACTGGGGCTCTTGGGAGTTCTGGACTGAGCCGCCGCCACCCCCACCCTGCCCCTGACTTTGGCCCCTGGCGAGCGCTTTGGTTACCGCCAGTAACGTGACCTGTTGAGTCTGCTTTCTCGGCTGTGATGTGGCCCTCACTCGTTCCTGTTCTTCCCTTCCCTACCTTGGCTCCTTCCTCTCCCGCTTCCCTCCTCCCCTCCCATCCTCCTTTCCCTCTGTCCTCCCCTTCTCCCCCCCATCCCCAGCCTTCCTCACCCTCTCCCCCACTTCCTCCCCCTCCCACACTCTTCCTTTCTCTCCCTCTGTGGGGTCCAGGCTGTGCACCGGCCACAGCTCCTCACCCCCGCCCGCCGCCCCTGCCCGGTGTGTGTCCCTGGTCACTTGGGAGGCGTAGTCCTCAGAATGTGGCAAGGATGAGGGCTCTGGAAAGCACCCACCAAGGTCAGTGCTTGCTTATCCAAACTGCAAGGGTGCGAGTGGAGTTCTGTCTCCGATGAGACTGTGCTGCCACCTTGCCGACAGGTTGTTTGGGGGCAGAGGTCAGACACAGCGGGGACACCATTCTTAGAAATAGGGTGCTCCCAGCTTGCCTCGGAGGATGTGCTGTCTTGAGGTCTCAGCAGGGGCCGAGTGGGGTTCCGGCAGCACCTGTGTCACCAGGGGATTTCCAGGGGATGCGTGCCCGGGGCAGAGACCCTGCTATGCCAGATGGCGCCAGCGTCTGCTCTCTGAGGTCACAGAGCAGCCGTGCGGGGTGTTCCCTCCCTCCAGCTCAAGCCTGCGCCGCTGTCCCCGCCATCAGCTTTGGGGGAAGGTCTGATGAAGCCGGTGGGCTTGAGCTGAACACACTGGGGCCACCCCCCACCCCCGCCCAAGTGTCTGAGCAGGTGCTCGCCTGGCGCTTTCGAGTACCTACCCCTGCCTCATTCTTTCTCCGCCGTTTAGGCCCGTCGGGTGCAGGATAGAGGTTTCTGTGCAGGCATTCATGGCAGTAATTAAAAAACAAAAAGGCCAGTGCTTCCGTTGGGGGTCTTGTAATATTTTGTTTAGGAAACTTCCCTGTAATCAGCAACTCCTCAGTTATTAACAAATCAATGGCATTTGATTTAAATGTGCTTCTTGGTGAGCCTTGTGTCATCCTCTGCCCCAGGGACATCCTGATCACCAGCCTAGACGCCGCGATGACCTTCGAGGAGCTCTGTGAGGAAGTGAGAGAGATGTGCAGCCTCCGGCAGGGGCACCCGCTCACCCTCAAGTGGGTGGACAACGAAGGTAGCCCTTGGCCTTGCGTCCGTCACATTGTAAATCTCCACATCTTCCGTGCGTGTGCGCGTGTGCGTGTGCATGTAGTTAGCTCAGTCCTGCCTCAGGGAGGTTTAAAACTCTGCATTAAGCTGGTTAACAGCCAGCTTCTCCCGTGGGGTCATTGGAAGTTTCTGGAAGTCGTTTCCTGGAAGAGGCTGCCCTGAAGGGAAGCTTGGGCTGGGGGCTGGAAGGGAGGAGAGCCCCCCCCCACCTGCCCGGGCAGGGGGGAGGCTGCAGTCCTGGCCCTCCCCTGCTCTCCGCTGTCCTGGGCTTCCCAGTAGGTGACGTGGACCGGTCAGCGCTTTTCTGGCTCTCACTTTCTCAGGGAAAGCAGGAGACTGAGCAGCCAGGGTCCCGGACTGTCCTCCCTCGTTCATTCCCGCCCCCGCTCCGTCCTTCTCTCTCTCTGCCAGACCTACATCTGAGAGAGCTGGGGAGTTGGGGCAGCCCCGGGGGGCATGGGTTCTGTGCATTTCTGTGTCCTATCCAGGAAGGGGGTAGGGAGGCTCCGCTTTGGTCCAGGACTGACCAAGAAGACGGTCCTCAATCTGGCCAGCACGGTCTCACTCGCCAGGTGGCCCGCTCGGGGCTCGGGGTGGACTCCCTTCCCTTCTGGGGTCCACTGGCTCTGATGTGGGGCCCTGGTCAGGGTTGATGCCCAGTCCGGCTGGCTGTTCTTGGACTTCCCAGCTCTGCTGTGGGCGGCTGGTCCCGAGCAGAGAGACCTGGCCTTTCCAAAGTCAAGTTGGACCCCTTTGCCATAGGCCTGCGGTGACCTCAGTGAAGTCTCTTGCCCCGCCTAGGTGACCCGTGCACTGTGTCCTCCCAGATGGAGCTGGAGGAGGCCTTCCGCCTGGCCTGTCAGCACAGGGACGAAGGGCTCACCATTCACGGTCAGTGGTGGCTGGAGGGTGGGGTGGTCCTCTGGGGAGGTGGGAGCCCAGTGTCGTTTCCAGACAGTCTGGGGGACTGGAGGCCACATGGAGGGTCGTGGATTAACATGCTGGGATTCCAGAGAATTTAAGGATGTTGGAGACAGTGCAGTTTGGGTTTGCTTTTTCTCTTACGTTTTATTAACCCAAATAAAAACTGCCATAGCTGATAGAGTCGGAGAATCAAACTCCTTCTCACTGGACACAGGAGCCTGGGTTCTGGATGCTGGTCCTCACTGTCCCCATTGCCTGGAGGCCGCCATCCTTGGGCACCCCAGGAGCCTGGGCTCTCTCACTGGCCTCCACCTGTTCCCCGCCCCCAGCGAGGAGGGCGGGGTGGAGCCCGGGACGGAGCACCGCTGTGGGGACAGGACCTTCTCTGTGCCTCCCTCCGGGCTCCGCTTTCCTCAGCTTGGTAAGCTCAGAGCTGGCTTATAAGTGAGTCATGGGGAATGCAAACTGTTGTCATTTCAGTATGGCCTCTGGACCTTGGGGGTTCCAGGTGGCCCTCCCAGCACTTACGGGGTCTGTAGAGTGTGCATCAATCTGGCGGCTGCGGCCGACCAGCCACGTCTGCAGCCCCCTCTGTGCATGGCGGGCGGGCCGAGAGTGGTTTCTGTGGGCCGTCACTGTCCCCGGTCCTGGGGTGGCGGTCGCTCCAGCATTGTCTCGGAGGCTCTTTCTGTTAAGTGTGGTTGACCAGCCGGAGCCCTGGCCCCGCTCGCCTCGCGGCGGTGCGTGCGCTTCGGCTGCCTCGCGGCCCGGGTGGCCGTGGTGCTGTGTAAAGCCACTTCTGTTTTCTAGGTTCGGGGAAGGGTGATTGTTGCAGCTAGAGTTCAATACCTTCTAAGCTTCCGTTTGAATAATCTACTATGGAAGCCCAGGGAGTATTTTAAGATATTTAATTTTGACTCCACTTGAGTACGAAACGGAATCTAATGTGCTTCTTTCCAAAGTCCACTTGCGAAGAAGGTGCGTGTCCTTCCCGGCCCGCGCTGATCCACTGCTACACACGGGGAGGCCTCCTTGGGCGGCTCTGGGTCCCCCAACTGCTTTCCCCCCTGAATTTTTCAGTGGACTTTGAAGTCCTATAAGAGGGGGTTTGACGCCGGTGTCCTTGGGCTTCCACAGTTGTGTCCCATGAGCGTCTCCTAGGAGTGGCTGGGCAGCAACACGGCCTTCGTGTGCACAGCCCCACTCGGAGCAGGGCCTTCTGCGGGGGGCACTGAGTGACAGACTGCTCTCTCTCCTTCTGCGCAGTGTTCCCCAGCACCCCCGAGCAGCCAGGCATGCCGTGTCCCGGAGAAAACAGTGAGTACATCTTCCTAGGACTCGTGTTGTCGTTCTGGCTTGACTTCGTGGCCCATCGTGTCGGAAGTGGGGAGGGTGCCTGCTGTGGCCCTGGGCTTAGGAGCATTGATCCTCAAGCAGCGACCGGGGGCAGAGTGCGCGGCTGATGCGGCCTCACGCGGGGCCTGCCCTCGCCCTCCTGCGCGGTTAGCAAGTGCTGCCCTCCCGGGCCTGGCTTGGCCGCTGGTGCCATAGGGAAGAGTCCGGGAAATGCCCTGACCTCCCTGAGGAGGGAGGGCCTGGCTGGGACGGCTGGACGCGGCCCCCGGGCGTCTGCCCCAGCTGTAGCCACCCCCACCCCTGGTCCTTTGCCCTTTCCCCGGTCCAGACCGGCCCCCAGCGGGGAGGGGGGAGCATGCTTTCCGTCTCCACGTGGGGCTGCTGTCGGGGTGGGGGGTCCCAGGAGCAGTGGGGCCAGAGGAGAGCTTCTGACCTTATCCCAGGGGCCAGTGGCCCCCAAGCAGGTCAGAGCAGTTCTGTCCCACCCTGTCCTCGAGGGCAGAGCACCCGTGTAGGGCATAAGCTGCTCACCAGCCGCCCAGACTCCCCGCCCCGGCCTGGCGTCCTGCCCTCTGTCTGTGTGGTGAGCACGGTCCTCTGGGCCAAGGGGCCTGTGTGTTCGCCCGGCTTAGCCCCGGTCCAGCAGGGGACCCGAGGGCAGGCTCTGGGTCAGCCTCTTGTCAGGTCCCTCGGTCTGTGCTGAGTTCCAGCAGCCCCCACTAGACCCGGTGGAGGGATGGAGTGGGCCGTTGTGTACGTGAGCCTTGGGTTTAAAACAGGGGGGCTGAACAGATTTGGGGACCCTTAGTGCAGAGGAGAGAGTGGGTGGTGTTTGGGCAGTGGCCTTGGGGCTTCCAGAGAGAAGAGGGGACCCCGAAGGATCCTGGTGGGAGTGGAGCAGGGTGGTCTGTGGGGGCCGCCCTGGCGGGTGGACGGATGCTGGATGTGAGGGGCGGTTTTGAGGGGAGGGGCGGAAGGAGATAGGGGGCCACATTCCTTCACTCGGATGTGCCTGTGGGTTACAGGATGGGCCAGGCAGTGAGAGCCCCCGGATGGCCCTGCTGGGGGCAGGTGATGGGCCAGATAAGCACCGAGATGCTGGGAGGGGTGCAGGGGGCGGGCAGGCTGGTGGGCCTGCAGCCTGAGAGTTGGAGGCCCAGAAGCTGCACTGCGGAGGGGGTGGGAGGGGGGCTGGCTTGTGGGCCACGGAGGGCCCTGGGCCTGGGCGGCGGACGCGGGTGCCCTTGTGTGGCTTTGCTGAGTGGGGGACGTGGGAGCTGCCCAGAGGCTTATGAGGTGGGATGGGCAGTGGGTGCTGGACAGTCAGGGTGGGCCGGCGGGGGGCAGCCCTACCTCCAGGAGCCCCCGCAGCAGCCAGAGAGGAGGCTGTCGACCAGCTGACCTGGCCTCGTGTGGGCTCGGCCTCTGGAGTGCAGGGGGTGCGGGCAGGTGGACGTGGGAGTGGCTGTGCAGGAATGCAGAGAATGCGTGAGCGGCTAGAAAGGACTGTCCTTGAGATGCTTACCAGGGGTGGCTGGAGCTTGGATGACCACTCAGCATTGCTGATGTTCCACCAGCCTGGAGGCTGCGGGTCCCAGGGCGGGGCCGAGGCTGGCTGACGCGCTCTGTCTCTCTGCACAGGCTCTAGCCACACCCGGCACACAGGGCAGGGCCCCTCCCCTTGCCAGCCAGGGGTGTGCGCGCAGAACGCCTTCCTCACGCGGGTTCCCCTGGGCTCTGGGCCCTTTGAGTGTTGGCATTCTCCCCAATATTTTACTCTCTTCGCTTGATTTTAATGCTATTCTTGGACAGTCAGGACAAGTCCCTTCTGATCACCGATGGCCGCGGTGGACAGGGTGCCTGTGTGGGCATCCATATCCAGTGTTCTTGGCCTTGAGCACTGATGTCTGATGCCTGGGGATCGAGAAGGGTCAGCCAGGTGCCATGTGAGGAGGGCTGATGGACGGACGGGCGGTGGCCAGGACAGACGGGCAGCAGAAATGCAGTCCCGTGGTTGCCCTTGGGCATGTCCAGCCGCAAGGGCCACCCTACACCATCTGGCCTGTGTCCACTTTCAGCAAAACACCGTCCAGCACATTCTATTCAGGGTAACATGAATTTAACCGTTTTTGTAGAGTTTCACAAAGTCGTGTAAAGTACATATCGCCTAAGATGCACTGCTCTGGCCGTCGTGAAGTGAATGAGTGACTCTGTGGTCATTAGGACACTCAGTGTTGTGCAGCCACCCTCACTGCTCCGCTGGAGAACGTGACGGCTGTCCCTCCCCTGCCCAGTCCCCCAGGGCTGCTGCTCCTTGCTTGGGCTCTGGGTTTACCTGCTTTGGGCCTCACTTCCGGTGTGGGGGCCGGGGCGATGCTCGGAGGTGGAGCTGCTGGATCATACGGTGTTTGTGTGTTTAACTTTGAGGAACGGCCACCCTGCTCCCCACAGCGGCCACACCGGCGCACTCCCACCAGCTGCGCACGGGGCCGGTCTCTCCAGTCCTCGCCAGCACCTGTCATTTTCCAATTCCTTTCTGTTTTTTAATTTTAGAGAGTGAGTGAGTGGGGGAGGAGCAGAGGAAGAGAGAGAATCTTAAGCAGGCTCCACGCTCAGTACAGAGCCCCGCACGGGCTCCATCCCACGACCCTGGGCCCATAACCTGAATTGAAATTAAGAGGCAGATGCTCCACTGGCTGAGCCCCCCAGGCGCCCTCCGGTTTCTGAAGCATCCCCGTGGGCGTCCGGCGGCCTCTAATCGTAGGGCGATCGGCATGTCCCCGAGGGCGAGTGACACTGAGTATCTTTTCATGTGCTTCTCTGCCCTGCGTGTGTGTTCTTTGGAGAACGTCCATTTTTGAGTAGGATTGTTCATGTTTTTGTTGTCGGGTTTCGGGAGTTCTCTTTATATTCTGGGTTTTAATCCTTTATCAGCTGTAGGATTTGCACATATTTTCTCCCTTTCTGTGGGCTGTCTTTCCACTCCGGATCACTCCGGGTCGTGTCTCTTGATGCACAAAACTGTTAACTTTTCATGAAGTCCAGTTTGTCCATTTTTGTTGTTTTTGCCTCTGCCTTTGGCATCCCATCCAAGAAACTGTTGACGACAGCGTGGTCAAGTTCTATCCTACATTTTCTTCTAAGGGTTTTATAATTTCACGCCTTACATTGAGGTCTTTGATGCATTTGGGGCTACTTTCCGTCTGTGGTGTGAGGTAGGGGTCCGGCTTCACTCTGGCACGCGGAGGCCCAGTGCTCCCAGCGCAGTGGTTGGAAAAAGCGACCTCCCCCCGCCGTTCACCAGCGTCCCCTGACTGGCATGGGGGGTTCGCCTCGGGCTGTCTGTTCTCTTGGACTTGGCACGTCTGTTTTCATGCCAGCATCACACTGTTTCGGTTACTGCAGTAAGTTCTGAAATCAGGAAGGGTGAGGCCTTCAGCTTTGCTCCTTTTCGATGGTTTGGGTGTTCTGGGTCCCCGGAGATGATTTTCAGGCTGGCCATTTCTGCTTCTGCAAAACGTGTACTGGGACCTTGCTGGGGTCGCCTGGAGCCGTGGTTGGTTTCGGGGACGCGAGCGGGACATGACAGCGAGGCCTCCCAGCCCGCACACGCGGTGTCTGGCTTCGGTCGCCTTTACCTTCAGCGCAGTGTCGCAGTGGCCCCCTCGGTGGGTTTAGTGCGTGCTGTCTTCTTCACGCTGTCGGAGGCGGAGCTGTTGCTGGTTTTGGGTTGCTCCTCGGTCGGTGTAAAAACGCAGCTGATTCAGTTGTTGGCTTTGCATCCTGCTCTTTGGCTGAATTCGTGCATTAGCGTGGACAGCGTTTTTGAGGATTTGTTAGTGTTTTCTGTATCACCTGTGAACAGTGATCATTTTCCTCTTCCTTTTCCAGTGGTCGTGCTTTTATTCTTTTTTCTCGCCTAACTGCCCCCGTTAGGACTTGTAGTGCGTGGAAGAGAAGGCTGGGCATCCTTGTCCTGTTCCGATCTTGGAGGAAATGCTTTCAGCCTTCCAGCTGGGGAGTTTGCTGGGGACTGTTCGTCTGTGGCTTTACTCTGTTGAGGCCGGTCGTTTCCTCCGTCGCTACAGTGAGACTCGTCTGTGGTCTTTGTCCCCAGCGTCTGGCCCAGCTCCTAAATCTCCTGAGCGATGGGAGTGTCTCTTGTCACTCCTTAAGAGGGCCTTTGGAACACCCTAGAGTTTATGATAATGAGGGGCCTTAGGGTGGGGCCTCTAGATAGCCTCCGGGTGGGGTGGTGACCGGGAAGAACTTACTAGAGCAGTTTACAGTCCTACTCCTGACCTCTCGGTGGAGGTGGGGTCCGTCATGTGCCCATAAAACCCCATGAGGAGGGTTGCGGTGGGGGGTGTCTGGGTTCATGAACACATGGAGATGTGGGGGGGGCGGCTTGTCTGGAGCCTGGAAGCCCCACGCCCTTCCCCCACACCGCGCCCCTGCGTCTCTCTCATCTGCGACTGAGTTAATCCAGCCACTCTAGCAAATTAATCCCACCCAGGAGGGGTTGTGGGACCGTGTAATCTATAGCCATTCTGTCAACAGCACAGGTGACAACCCGGATTGGTGATTGGTGACCGGTCTCTGAGGCCGGGAGGGGGTGGTCTCGTAGGACTGAATCCTTAACCCGCGGGAGCTGGTTCTGACTTCCGGTAGAGGGGATCGGAACGGAGTCCGTTGCTTGGTGGAAGGGAGGAAGCACCTTCTGTTCCTTGTTTGCTGAGGGTTTTGTTGTTTAAAAGTGAAGTAACTTGGGGGCCGGGGGGCTCACTCGGTGAGGGGTCTGACTCTTAGTTTCGGCTCAGGTCACGATCTCGCGGTTTTGTGAGTCCGTGCCCCCAGTGGGCTCTGTGCTGGAGACACGGAGCCGGCTTGGGGTTCGGTCTCCCTCTCTGCCTCTACCCCACTCGTGCTGTCTCTGGTTCTAAAAAATAAACAAACTTAAAAACAAATCCATAAGTAAAAGTGAAGTAACTTTTGTCAAGAGGCTGTGGAGGAACTCTGACCGCAGAAATCCTGCCGCGGCTCGAGCCTTGGGTCTAACAGCATCTCGAGGCCCACGTAAAGCTGCCTGTTTAGATTGGGAACATTTAGAGCGTCCATGTCTGCAACCTGAATCTAACACCAGACTATACCCCAGACTTTTCGGGAGCTCACATCCTAGGCCGCCAGCTCGGTGGAGACTCGGTGCGGCTGGAAATCAGGGTGTGTGAAGGGGCCAGATGGCGCCAGGAACCTCCTTCCGTGGTTCCTGAGACCTTCCTGGTCGCCTGTGTCCCCACCCCCGCGTCCGCAGCCAGCGCCTCCCCATCCGCCATGCTGTCCTCCCTTGTTGGGTATTTTTGTCATGAAAGGATTTTCAGCTCTGTCACTGGAGCTGGTTGTGTGGCTGTGTCGTTTTGCCCTCCAACCCGTTGGTGTGTACCGCGCTGATGGGTGGTTCCTGTGTGGACCGTTTGCCACGGTGCCGAGTTCTGCTGCCGAGGGTTTTGCTGAGGGCACTCGCGCCAGGGATCTTCGGGATCCTGGCCTGTGGTTTTCCCTTCCTGCAGTGTCTCTGCCTCGCTCGGTGTCGGGTTGCCCCGGCCTCCTGGAAGGATCGCAGATTTCCCTCCTCTTCGGTGTTTTGGGAAAGTTTGAGAAGGATAGATGTTAGTTCTTTAAAGGTTTGGTAGAATTCTCCAGGGAAGCTGCTTGGGCCACGGCCTTCGTTGTCAGGAGGGCTCAATTACGGATTCAGTCCTTTTACTGATTGTAGGTCTGTTTATATTTACTGCTTTTTTTTTAATGTTTGTTTATTTTATAGAGAAGTCCTTTTTAAAAAATGTCTTCATTTTTGAGACACACACACACAGTATGAGCAGGGGAGGGGCAGAGAGAGAGAGAGAGAGAGAGAGAGAGAGAGAGGGACACAGAATCTGAACCAGGCTCCAGGCTCTGAGCTGTCAGCACAGAGCCCTAGGCGGGGCTCAAACTCACAAATCGTGAGCTCATGACCTGAACCGAAATCAAGAGTCAGACGCTCAACCGACTGAGCCCCCAGGCACCCCTCTTACAACCCTTTCTATTTCTGTAGAATCCATAGTAGGAATTGTATCACTTTAATTTCAGATTTTAATAATTTGAGTCTTTTTTCTTTTTTAGTTCATCTGGCTAAAAGTTTAATTTTGTTGATCTTTTCAAAGAACCAACTTTTAGTTTCATTGATTTTTTTTTTTTCTATTGTTTCTGTATTTTCCATTTTGTTGATCTCTGCGCTGGTCCGTTACTTCCCCCACTCTGGCTTTGGGTGAGTTCCATCTCTTTCCAGTCCCGCAAGGCGTGCATTTAGCTGGCCAGCGGGCGGCCATTCTTGGTTTACAGGGCCGGCTCTCCAGCGGCAGGGCCCCGGTGCCCCGTGTCACCTAGTTCATTGTCTCTGACTTTGTTTTATTTCCTTCGTGACTCTCCTTTGATCCATTTGTTGTCTCATTGGTGACATCGGTGACTTTTCCAGTGATTTGTTTCTAACTTCATCCTGCTGTGAGAAGGCACCTTGTATGACATCTGTCTTTGAAAATCCATTGAGACCTGTGGCCTCCTCTGTGGCACGTCCTGGGGCCGTCTCGTGGACACCTGAGAACATGGGGGCGCTGGGGAGGGGAGCGGCCTCTGCGTGTCTGTGAGGTCGCGTTGGGTGTCAAGTCCTCTGCGTCCTCATCTGTCTGCTTGTGCCTTTTCTGCCCTCGCGTGGGTTTCCCGCAGCGTGTGTGTCCGTCCGTGTGCGGGCGGGCACGGGGCTGTCCCACCCGCCGCTGCCCTGAACCTCACACGCGGGCTCCAGGCTTCGAAAGCACAGATTCGGTGGCTTGGTTTTGGCCACACTGTCCCGTTTGTGTATGCTCAGGGTCGTCGGGGTAAGAAACCCGTGAGCGCCCCCCTTGAAAGGGGGCCTGACTTGAGGCCAGTCCTGGGTCCTGTGTGAGCTGCCCTCCGTTGCCCTCCGTTGCCTGTCAGGTGCAGTTGATGAGGTGAATCAGGGGTTCAGCCCGGAGGCCGGGCTGCCTGCCGTCAGCAACAAGGGCCCCACGGGCACTGAGAGACCCAGGAGGGCCCCGCCCACCAAGCGGCAGCACTGGAGCCTGTGGCCCGATAAGGAGTTAAGAATCCTGGCAATTTGGTGGGCCGGGGCTCAGCGGGGAGAGGCCGGCAGACCGCCCATGGCCCTGAGGGGACCCGCCGCGAGGCGGGCATGGGGGGGCTCTCGCAGTTTGTTGAAGCCCAGGAATCATGTGGGAGGCCCACCCACCGGCTCCAGGCCGCGAAAGGCCGAGAGGAAGGGGGTGGCAGCCCAGCGGGGCTCTGTGGCCTCACGGGTCCCCGCCAGGCTGCGAGTGGCTGGGCCTCACGCCCTGCGTTCCTCCCTGTGTGCGTGATCACCGCCGCGCCCGCCCGCTCTCGTCGGGGGGGGGGGGGTGCCCTCTGGGCGCTGGTGTGCACGCGGCCGGTTCCTCCAGGCTGCTCCTCCGTCCTTTTGTGCCTCTGGTCACACCGAAATGTTCATGGTTTGAGTTTTGCATGTTCAAATCTGTTAATATTTTCCTTTCTGGCTACCCCAAAGGGTAGACTTTTGTTTCTTGCATTTTGGTCTTTGATCCGTCTGAATGTGCGTCTGTGTCTGGGATAGTGGTGGCCCGGGTGTCTGGCTGGACGCATGTGTCTCAAGTGACCAGAGCTCTTGGGCCCGAAATGGAGCAAACCCGTCTTTGGGGTTCATGCCTGGGGCCCAGGGGGCCTGAGCTCTTTCACCTGAAGGTGCAGCAAATGCCTCGCTTGGGGGCAGTGGGGACGTTAATGATGCATCATACACACCTGCGCCATGGCTCCCTGAGAGCAGATGACCTCCGTGACAAACAGCGGAGCAGAGCCCTTAACTGGGGGTGTCACGGGGTGAAAGGGGTGGGGCCGGTCTGGTGACGGAAGGCAGCTAGGCTTGGCGGTGGGTGGGAACCGAGGGCCCCTCCTGGGCAGGGCTGTCCCTCTCCGACCTCAGTGCCCCGTGTGGTGCCCGGGGCTGCCGCCAAGGACCACCAGCTCAGAACAGCGTTGCGCTACCTCCGTCTGGAGACCGGAGGTCTGAGCCGTGCGTGGTCTGGGAGGGCGCCTTCCGGCCCTGGGCCCCTGGTGGTGGGCTCGGGCCCTCCAGCACCTCCCCCCAGTGTCTGTGGCTTTGTCTTTTGTTGTAAAATGGGAGCAGTGGGATTGTCTGTAAAATAGCATCTGCAACATGGCGGAGCACCCGGTGCAGAGCATGCCCGGGGCGGCCGACCTCCGTGCAGTTATCCTGGCAGCGAGATGTCCAGGGCCTGTGCGCTGCCCCAAGGGGGCTTCCTGGAGGAGGAGAGTCTCACTGAAGGCAGGACTTGCCTCGAGGAGCTGGATGTGGGCCCTGCGGCCACTCGGGCAGGGGCAGCAGAGGTGGCTTCTGGGCCTGAGCCGGTGTTTGGAGGTAGGTTGTGTCAGGGTCAGGACCCGAGAGGCCAGACCCACCCCCCAGCAGGACCGCTTGGCTCTGGGCTGGGTCCGGAGGATGATGTGACCACGCCTTTGTCTGCCCTTCGCTGCCCTCTCCGCCAGGACCTGCTTCCTCACCCGGAGCCCTAGGTGTTTGGGAGCTTTTGAAGCCCTCCTACCAGCCTGTGGGGTGGGCGGGGACCTCCTGCCCCAAGCCTGTTCCCCTTCACCGCCGGGGAAGGAAGGTTTCCACAGCATGAGATGTTGAAGGGGGGCATGGGGACACAGGCTGACAAATGTTGCTGACCTGTATGTGTGTGTGTGGGGGGGGGGGGCGTGGGGCTCACCTGGATGGTGTGTCCAGAGGCTCAGAGGAGCAGTGGCCCCCAAATAGGGGCTGGGTTGGGGCTGGAGGGGAAGACCCGTGGTGAGGGGAAGGGCTTGGCCACAGAACCTCGAGCTGGACTGTGACGGGACCCCCAGGCCAACCCGGCCTCACTCCAGGCCTCACTCCCTCCCCAGCTGCTCTGGCTCCTGTCTGCCCCGCCCATGGCCTGGGGCACTGTCTGGCTGGGAAGCTTCCCTGACACTGGGTGGCAGCCTGGAGGCAGGGTTACTGGGAAGGGGACTTGGCTGGGTGTGACCCACAGGCCACACCACACTGGGAGGCCAGGTGAGAAGAGTGTGTAAGACTGAGAAGGTGGTGAGTGTTACATTCAAGGGGTCACCTCGCTGCTGTCACCCCAGTGGAGCTGCTGTGTGGCTTCAGGCAGGTGGGTGTGTCTCCTGGCCTTCTCTCCTGGTAAAAGGTCTTGAGCAGCGACCTCCTCTTGAGGCTGGCTCGCGGGGCGGTGTGGGGGCCTGGGGCGCACGGTGCGCACGGAGGCCGGCTCGCGGGGCGGTGTGGGGGCCCGGGGC
>NC_043707.1:140591763-140593709 GCF_006229205.1 Suricata suricatta | reverse complement strand
GCGGTGTGGGGCCCCGGGGCGCGCAGTGTGCACGGAGGCCAGCTCGCCCCATCCCTGGTCGGCCCTCTGGGGCTTGTCTGTACTGGAAGCAGCTGAGCCGAGAGCCAGGGCTGACGGGCTCTTGCTTGACCAGCTGGTGCAACAGAGACCTGGGGGCTGAAGCCCTCAGGCCCGGCCTGCAGGCGCCGGCACAGGTCTCCTGGGGTCCTCCTGAAACACTCCTAGGCCTTGGTATTTATAGGCGTGTCTGTTGTTTTATTTGAAATCCTGTTTCGTTCAGCTTTGTCTCAAATTGCTTGCAGCAAACTCCAAAAACTAGTTAACCAACTAGAATAGGCTTCCGTCAGTTAGCAGTTGGACCTGGGTTTTCTGAGATCTTCGACTGGGCGTGTGCGGCTGTGGCCCAAGGGCTGACCGTGGACTTGGGCGTGGACTTGGGCGGCATCGGGTTTCCCACTGAGCCCTGTGTAGACGTGGTGGTTCAGTTACTTTCTGGCTTTGTTGTCTTAGACAGGGGTCTGCAACCTTTCTGGAAAGGCCAGGTGGTTAGCAAGCGGTCTGAGCCCTAGCGTCTCAGCTGCCTTGGACAGATGAGCCACGGGAGCTGAAATTGGTGAAATGCGTGTTTTGTGTAAATTCCACATGTCTCGAGACATTACAAGCCATTCTGAGCTTGCTGCTCGGAGCACCGAGCCCCCCCGCCGTGGAGACGCTGGGCCCCGGGCCCTGGGTGAAGCCCGTCAGTGTTCCCTTCACGGCTCACGGTGTTTGAAATGCCTCTCGAGGCCGCTCAGCGGCTGGGTGATTGGAGCCCCCAGGTGACTTCAGGCCTCACTGCCAGCAGCTGCGGGTGCTGGAATTCGAACCCAGAGCTTTGGCCCTGACTCTGTTCCGGGTGCAGAAGTGAGCCCAGGTCTGGGAGCCTGGCACCTGCTCATGGGTGGATGGGGGTGGTTCCAGCCAGGGCGTGCATGGTCCAGGGTGTTTGCTGCTCAGTTGGGGAGAGGTTTCCCCTGGGCTCCCAGCCCCCAGCATGAAGCCTGGCCGCGGAGGGTCATGGCGGGTCTGGCGACTCCAGGCAGGCCGATGAGCTCCAGCCTAGGCCTGTGGCGTCTTTTTCCTGGGGGTTTTTGCAATTGGAGGGAATTGGAGAGACGGGTTGGGCTTCCCTGTAGCCACGATGGCTGGGACCGTGGCTTCTGTCCACTCTCCCTTCCCTGGCCACGGCACCCAGGCCTCGGGGCGCGTTCTGAGCCTCTGTGGATGCTGCCAGGGTCACTCACACTCAAGTGGCTGCTTCTCCCCCCCCCCGCCCCCCCACAGGGGCCTGACCTGGGGGGACACAGCCGGCTGGGCCCTGTCCCCACGGGCACCGCGCTCCAATGCTCTGAGGCCGAGCCTCCCTCCTGTGGCCGCTGCCCCGCGCCCTCTTTCAGGACCGTCCTAATGCAGAGATGCTTGTTTTCATGTGACGTCAGCTCCTCCGTATCCAGGCCGTGTTTTAGTCGGTGCCTCAGCTGCCGGCTCCAGCTTCCCAGGGGTGCCCGGCCGGAGACACGAGGAGGCCGGGATGTGAGAGGCGGGGGCCGGCCGGCCAGCCTGCCTTTAAATATCTGGTCCTGGCCTTTGCGTGCACGCTGCCCGCGGTGGGCCCAGGGGAGCGGGGGCAGCGCGGCGCGCGGCGGAGGAAGATGCCTCCCTCCACGCCCACCGCCCCGTAGAGCATAAAGAGCCCTGTGCCGAGCGGGCGGGAGAAGAAAGCCCGGTGAGTGATGCGCGGCGCTCCAGCCCCTCGGTGCGGGGCCTGCGGCCGCGATGGACGCTGCCCGGCGGCTCGTCCCGCCGGCCTGGCCCGCAGCCCCGGCGCCGCCGCGCAGATGTGCCAGCCGCGGGCGCGGGGGGCAGGGATGCGGCCGCCGGGAGGCGGGAGGCTGGAGGCTCTTGTT
>NC_043707.1:140578825-140591663 GCF_006229205.1 Suricata suricatta | reverse complement strand
AGGGCTGCCCCCGCCGTGCGCGCCGCTGCCGGTCCCGGCCCGTGCTCGCGTTGACGACAGCGTCGTGCCGAGTCCGAGTCCGGGTGGCTCGCTCCGCCGGGTCCTGGGGTGTCGGCGATGAGTGTGGCTCCAGCGTCCGGTTTTCCGTGCTGAGATGGTCGGAGGTAGACCCGGATGGGCCTGGGGGCCGCGGGTGCGGGTGGGGGGGTGGGAATGGGGGTGTTTTCTGACGTCCATTTTGCAAGGTGTTTTTGTAAAACAACAACAACAAAACCAGAGCAGGCGAACCCCCTCCCCGGGGCCGGCAGGGAGCGGACAGCCTGGGTGGACGGGCTGCCGGGGCAGGTGGCTCCTTGTGTGGACGGTGCTGGGGGGACCCGGAGGCCTCTGAGCAAGCCCGCCCCTCCCCCAGGACAGGAGGGACCTTCTGCTGCTCCGAGCTGCCAGCCCGGGTCGCAGGGGTAACTCGTTAGTTTTGGATCCTTGAATTAGAAAATCTGGGGGGTGCTGATGGGTGCGTGGGAGAGGAGAGGGAGCGGGGGGTGTCGGCTCACGTGTGTGCACGCCAACGAGGAGAAATTAGCTGTGTCATAGTTTCTTGGGACGTCTGGGGCGTCTTGGCCTCTTTCCGTCCTGTGGTCACGCGCTGCCGATGTGAGCCTCACGGTGCTGCCCCGCGGCCGGGGGCACCGGAGCCGGCCGAGCAGGTGGCTTCCGGGCTGGGGCCTTGGCAGCGTGTAGTCAGAGCCAGAGAACAGGGACGGGTTGGGGAGTGAACCCCCCAAAAGACCCCAGTGTGTGTGGCTGCCGTCAGATGGGGCTGGGCTAGGTTTCACCTGCGTCTGCATCCCTGTCAAATCTGCATGGGGTCTTGTGTCCCCTCCTGTCTTGCCACGTCAGCCGCCGACAAGGTGCCATCGTGAGGTTCGGAGCCGCTGACAGTCACGTAAGGAGTTGTGTGTGCTGTGGGCCCAACTGCGGGGACTGTGGTCCTGCTGACCTTCCAGCCATCGGCTCCAGGCCGCCCGTACCCCTGAGAGCCCTGGACAGTCCCCCCCACCTGGTGGACGCCGCCCTCGGGCCCTCCCGCCGGGTGTCAGCACAGTGGGGACACGGGGGTGTCCATAGTGCACACTCCCTGTCCCTGAAGTACCCCCCCCCCCCCACGCTCCTGGCTTGTTCCCTCTGGTGTTTGCTTAGTGGCGAAGCTGCATCTCCCGTGACCACCCTCCTGTCACAGAGTGAGCCCATGGGGGCCGAGCCACGGTCGGGGCTCAGGGTGGCAGGTGCCTGGGTCAGACTCCAGACTCCGGAGGGTCTGAAGATGAGGCGGCAGGGTTTCCTTTACCAAGACTGGGAGCTGTTTCGGGGACGCGCTGTGCTGGGGGCACCGGGGGCCAGGCCGGTCCTACGAGCATGCGCCTCGGTTCAGGTTACATCCAGACACCGGAGAAAGTCTCCTTTCTGTGCGCCCCCCTCCTTACTCGCGGGGAAGGAGGAGTTTAGGGGCCAGGGTCTGGGCGGGTCTGGCCTGTCTTGCTTAATTAATCCCTGCTGCCACTGGGCCTTTGCGTGTGCTGTTTCCCTCACTCTTGCAGGGTGAGTGGCACTTAGGGCCACTGTCCCCACGACCACTGCTTTCTAAGAGTCGGATGGGCCTTTCGTGCTCCTCTGGGGCCCCAGCTCCCAGCATGAGGCAGGGCCTCTGTAAGCATGTGGTGCTTTATGGGAGGGACAGAAATGCAAAGTAGGCCTTCTGAACCCATTGCTCATTAAGTGTTGAGATTGTTTTTTGGTAATAAAGTTACAGCATGGAAGACAGTGCCAACCCCCCCACGGGTTTATTTGGAGTGACAGCTTATTTTTAGGGTCACCCTAAACCGGTAGAGGAGAGCACCTCATCTATGACCGATGTCTTTCCCCATCAGTGTCTCTGAGGCCTCCCGGCTGGCCCGGCGATTCCTTCCCACCCCAGGCAGATGGACAGTGCCCAGCAGCCTGAGCAAGGGTCAGAGTCGGGAGGGGCAGGACTGCCAGCTGACAACTAACAATCTTTCTCGGAGGTTTTTTGAAAGGTGTGAGTGCAGTCAGACAGACATGCCTGCCGACCCAGACTCTGTGGCTGCCTGGGTGTTCGTTGGGTGAAACAGAGATCGTGCCTATGAGGTCGGTGGGCGGAGGGGAGCCTGAGTTAATTTTTTCTTGCTCAGTTTGGTGGTTTGAGTGCGTGTGTGTGTGTGTGTGTGTGTAAGTTTGCTTTTTTGACTTCTGTTCTGGGAAATTTAAAATGATTTAGTTTGTAGCAATACAGAGCAGCCCTGCGGTGAAGGCCCCGGGTGGAGAGCCGGCGGTCAGCGCCCACCTGGGCTGCGTGCCTAGTTAGCCCCTGCCGGCCCCCGACACGTGCCTCTGCCTCTGTTTACCCGTTTGTGAGATGGGCTGGGCATGCCTTATCTCCGTCAGAGAATCATGCTCTTCCTGCTGAAGGGTGTGTATAAAGTTTGGATTGTACGTTATTTTCATATTTTGGAATTGACTTTGAGTTTCATCTATTTCTATCTCAAGGTGTTGAGTGGCCCTTAGTGGTTTAGAAGGACAAAACAGGTGTCCCTGTGCCTACCCACCTCCGGGAGGGCTCACTTCCAATCTGAGTGGGTCTCCTTGGCATTTATTTCAGATTTCTAAATAACACACTGATGCTGCTAGTTCTCGACTTTTCTGTTTGGGAAATTACCTGTTGCCGTCTGTCCCTGGAACAAGTCAGACCACCATTCATTGGTGAATCATGGAGTGTTTACATTATGGCCGATTGCAAAGCTAGTCATGAGCCACTAGAATTACATTTTTTCTTGTACATCTTTTAACTTTTCTTGGAAATAATAATTGCCTTGCTTTTTTGTCTGGAGTTTTCTAGAAATCTTGTCTCAGATATCCCTGTAACTTTTCCAGCAGGAGCCCTCCCCTGACGCCTGCACCACACCCCTCCTGGTGCCCCCACAGTGGTTCTGGGCCTCCTTTGCCATCATCCTGGGTAACCTGTTGCCCCTCTTCTCTGCCTGCTTCCTGGGTCCCTGGCTCCGCCATCCCTCTTTTGGCTTAATCTCTGGTGCAGACATTCTTCACAGCCTTTCTGAGAAAGGGGAGCCTGGAAGTAGATTTTTCTTGAGATCTGGTTTAAAAGCGCTTTTGCTCTAACCATACTTTTCATGATAGTTGAGCTAGGTATAGAATTCCATATTGGAAACCGTTTTCCCCCAAGCATTTTTATTTTATTTTTTATCTATTTATTTTGAGCGAAAGTGAGAGCAATCTGGGGAAGGACAGAGAAAGAGAGGGAGAGAGAAAGAATCACAAGCAGGCTCCACACTCTCATGGTGGAACCTGATGGGGGGAGGGGTTGATCTCACAAACCATGAGATCATGACCTGAGCCAAAAATAAGAGTCAGGGGCTTAACCGATAGAGCCACCCAGGAGCCCCTTTCCCAGAGGTTTTAAAATATATATATATATATATATATTTTTTTTTTTTTTACCATTTATTCATTTTTGAGAGACAAAGAGCACAAAGAGGGGAGGGACAGAGAGAGGAGACACAGAAACTGGCTGAGGCTCCAGGCTCTGAGCTGTCAGCACAGCCCAACATGGGCTCTAACTCATGAACTATGAGATTATGACCTCAGCCAAGGTCGGATGCTTAACCAACTGGGCCACCCCGGCGTCCCTCCCAGAGCTTCTTGAAGGGTTTGCAGCAGCATCTGCAGCTTCCAGTCTGATGGAGAAGTCAGGGGCCACTTTGACCTGTGTGTGTGTGTGTTGTGTGTGTTTTCTTTTCCCCCAGAAGTGTTAAGGAGCTTTCTTTGTCTTCAGTGTTTCCAGGTTTCATTATGACATGTCTTGATGTGGCCTTTTTTGTCTCTTGTCCTGGGAAGTTCCAGTACGGAGACATTCAGGCGGGGGCGGGGGGCGCTTTATTATTTCGCTGGTGGCTCCCTCTCCTGCTGCTGCCTTCCTCTGGAGCTGCTGTGGGCCACTCCCTGAGCTCTTAGACTGACCCTCTAATTTTCGCGTCTATTTTCCACGTCTGTTAGTTTTATTTTCCAGGAGACATCCGTCATATTTCATGTCTTAGCCATCTTTAAGTTTGTTGTCCTTAGTTTTTAATTTCCACGAGCTCTTTCTGGGTCCTGAAAGTTTATTTTTTATTGTTATTTTTTTAATAACAAGCACAGAGCCTGACACGGGGCTTCGTCCCACAAGCTGAAATCAGGAGTCAGATGCTCAACCAACTGAGT
Source organism: Suricata suricatta (assembly GCF_006229205.1). Classification (NCBI taxonomy): domain Eukaryota; kingdom Metazoa; phylum Chordata; class Mammalia; order Carnivora; family Herpestidae; genus Suricata; species Suricata suricatta. The sequence goes on along the minus strand of NC_043707.1, from coordinate 140,587,370 downwards.
CACCCAGGCGCCCTTGAAAGTTCCTTTTTAAAATGTGACTTGTTCTTGTTCTAGAGGTGAGGGATCGCATCATTTCTTTGAGGTTATTAATTATGGCGAGAGGCCCCATAACGTAATTGTGCGAGTTCTCCAGCTCTGCGCCAGTTCAGGGCTCCCGCGTATGAGCTGGAGTCAGCCCCACGATGACCCGGCGGAGGGTGCACTGTCGTCTCCATCCTGCGGTGAGAATGGCCCCGGAGGCAGAGAGAAGGCAAGCGATTTTCCCAGGTCAGCCACCCGGAGCTGAGACTCATCCCCCACGCTCGGGCCCGAGTTTATGCTCTTTGCTGTGGTGCGAGGGCCCATGCTGCCCCTGGCCAGCCGTGTGGCCAAGGTCAGAGCCCCGTCCCCGCTGGGGTGCAGACCCTGGGCGTGACTCCCCATCACTGGGAAGGCTAGGGGGTCAGGGCCGGGCGGGGTGGGCTCCGGGCGGTGGCGCCCGCACAGGCCAAGGGATGCGGTGGTGGCCGTCGTGCGGTTGAGTGAGTGGTGGAGTCTTCGCTGGGGTTTCATTTGGCCCCCGACACGCCTGTTTCTGTCAAACCTCTCTTTCTCCGTGTGTTTTGGCCCCGGAAGATCCCCGCGGCCCTGGGGTGACTTTCGGTCGTCTGTCATGTTGACAGGTGGGGACAACGCAGAGCTGGGGGACGTTGCAGTCTGGTGGGCACCCTGGGTGAGGGGACGCCGCCATCCCCCGGGCTGAGCCCACGGTCTGCCCGCTGCGCCGGGTGAGGATGGGGCCTCCCCCTTTAGGGGCTGGGAGCCTGCGCTGTGGGCACCCCACTCCCTGGCGCCGGGAGCTTCTGACTCCAGGCCTTTGGGGTTCCGTTCTGCTCAGTCCCCTGCTGGCGGCCGGGCCGCCTGTTCTCCAGGTCCCCACGTTGGGCCGCTCCCTCCTCTGCTGCTCCTTTCATCAGTTTTCCTCCCTCTGACTCAGGTCTTGGGAGGGAATGTGGGTAAATAATTGTGTCCCTGCTGCTGTGTTTACCTGGACACCATCTAGATTATACTGTCCTGAGGCTAAATTACGCAGGAAACCGGGGTAAGAGAGGTCTTCACGATGGCGTGGGCGTGCGTGGACACCGTGCATCAGCACGTCCCGAGGGCCCTGAGTCACCATGGGGCCGGGATGAGGGCAGGGCCTTCCAGAGGCGGCTGTGACTCACTTTCCTTTGTCGGCCGGTGGTGACTCTCACACCCCCGTCCCGGAGTGAGTCTGAGAAGTGGAGCTGGGTGGACACAGGTGGCGCAGCCGCACGGTGTTGTGTGTGCGCACGCGGGGTCTGTGTGAGTGTGTGTGTGTGTGTGTGTGTGTGTGTGTGTGAAGAGACTTCATTTGCTTCAACATGTGGATTTTCAGAGAACGTGGGAAGGTAGCACAGGTAATAGTTCCCCCGTTACCAACGCCTGCGTCAGTGTGTGTGTTTCAGTGAACAGTTCGATAGGTTACCGTTAGCCAAAGTCCACACGTTCCCCAGATTTCCCTCGTTTTCCCCAGGGTCCTCTTTCTGACCCCGTGTGACAGGCACTTAGTGCCCACGTCCCCTGGGCTCCTCTGGGCTGTGACAGTGTCTCAGACTTTGCTTCCTTGGGATGACCGCGGTGGTTCTGAGGGTGCTGCTCAGCGCCCTTGACTTGGGTTCCTGTGTGTTTCTCGGGGTCAGACCAGGCTGGGGCTTGGGGAGGAAACGCCAGAGGCGGAGTGTTCTCTCCCTGCATCCAGGCACCGGTCCCCACTCCCAGCACGGCCTGTCACTGCGGTGTGGCCTTGCTCGCCTGGCTTCTCTGGAAGGAGGTGACTGCACCGCCCACACGCCAGGGAGGCTCGCCCCCTCTGAGGGCGTCTCTGAACTCCCGGGGCCTCTGCGCTCCATTTGTGTCGACGTGGACTCACCCATGTTCTCATGCTTGGCCTTGCCCACGTTGTGCAGTTGGCCCCAGGGGGCGGTGAGGGCTTGGAGGGGGCCCTGTGGCCCTCCTTGGCGAAGGCAAGGAGACAGATCTCTGCCCCCTCTCTAGCCAGGAAGGAGGAGGAGCCAGGCCTGGACCCACCACCTGGCCCTGGACGCAGGCTCTCCCTCATGTCCCTTTACTTCTGGAGCTTCTCTGGGACACTTGGCACTCTGTGCTTAGTCTCAGGAGACAAAGGCGGTGTCCTGACCGGCCTCCCTGGACAGAGCAGCCTCCTCGGGTGGGGGCTTCTGCTTTGGAAGCCTGCTCACGGCTCAGAATTCTGTTCAGCGGTGACATTAAAACAGGCGTGATGAGGGTCGTCATGGTCCCAGGAAGGTGCCCAAGCACCTAGTCACATGCTCCCCAGGCGGCCACTGGCCCCAGACCGCCAGGAGGGCTTCCGCCTTCTTGTGCGAGCCTGCTGCAGCCCCCACCCGCCCCACCCCTGCCGGGCACTCTGCTCTTGCCCCCGTGCGGTGCCTGGGACCACGGGACCCAGCGCCCGCCCGTCAGGAGGCTCAGGAGGCGTGAGCCTGCATGCTGGGGGCTGGGGGCTCCCCGGGCGCCGCTCTGGACGGACGGGGGAACATGCATCTTCCAGGCATCCAACTGACGGTCTTCTCTCGGCCGGGAAGGAGAATGAATTGGTGTGGAGACCATGGCTGGTCGTCTTGTGCATCTGAGATTAGTGGATTCCGTGGGAGAAGCAGCGTGTGCCCGAGGCCGGCCTAGTTTGTCTCTCTCACCGTTGCCCTAGTGTAGACGCTCCTACCTGGACGAATTCCACACCGCCACCAGGCCTCACTGAAGGCACAGCTGGCTCCGGAGAGCTGAACGCGGCCCTGCAGGTGTCCCTGGGAGGGACTTCCCTCGTCGAGGAGGAGGTCAGGGAGGTGACAGGTGACCAGGGCCTGTGGGGCTGGTCGCTGCAGCTCTGGAAAGGACACCGTTCCGATTGGCCCTGGGCTCTCCCCCTTCAGCGCAGCGCCCGTTATGTGTGATTGTGAGCCCTGTGATTGTGTGATTGTGAGCCGGTGACCCGGTGACAGCGGCCTCTGGGGCAGCGCGCCCTGCAGGCAGCAGGTGGGGGGACAACACGCTGCCCCCGGGCTTCTCACGTCCCCCCCTGCTCTCCTCTCCTCCTGTGTCTTTTTACTTTTTTATTTTTTATGTTTATTTATTATTGAGACAGAGAGAAACAGAGCACGAGCGGGGGAGGGGCAGAGAGAGGGAGACACAGAATCTGAAGCAGCTCCCGGCTCCGAGCTGTCAGCTCAGACACACAAACGGTGTGAGATCATGACCTGAGCCGAAGTTGGCCGCTCAGCCAACTGAGCCGCCCAGGTGCCCATCCTCCTGTGTCTTAGTTGGGCTGCAGATGAAGGGACACGGAAGGCTGTCATGTGTCACACTGTTGACACCAGTTTTAAATGCTTCTGTCCCATGTCATTCTCCTGGAAGTGCCTGGGTCTTGGACCGGGCCCCGCCCCGGGCCCCCTGAAGGGACAGGGCTTGGGGCGAACGTGCTGCCTCGAGAGAGGGGGTGCCCGTGTCTGGCACGGCTTTGTCCCCCCGTTCTGACTCCAGCCTCTGCCCCGCGGGCCCGCCGCCGCAGCACCCTCCTCGCACCCGCGAAAACCTGAGGATCTCAGAGACCTTTTGGAAATGTGGTCTTCACTTCTTTGACTGCATTTGAGACTTAAAATGGGAAATGTTAATTCATTTGTTTTAAGCTGATTACATATTAACATAAATAATGTTAATGGAAAATTTAAATTTCACGTTAATGAAAAATGACTTCTCTCTGCAAAAACAACCCCCGAAATTCGAGTGCGAGGGTGGCCACGCCGCTGCCGGCCTCGGGGAGGCCCGGGTGCTTCTGCGGCAGCCCCGCCTCCCGCGGGCCGCCGTGGGGAGAGCCACAGGCTTCCCAGCCTCTCAGGTGCCCGCGCACCGGCGGGGTTCCTGACGGGTCCGTGGGTCGCGGGACCGGAAGCCGCGGCTCAGGTGAAAATCTTGGCTCTGTCGTGACTTGAGTGCGTTTGTGCGTTTGTGACCCCACCCGTCCCATCTGGAAACATCGCTGAGCACGCAGCCCCCCGGGGAGGCCCAGGGGACCACCCTCCCTCCCGTCGAGAGACTGAAGGAGGCAGAGACCGTCCGAGCGCGGGGGTAGCTTGTACCCAGGGCGCTCCCAGGACCCCGGGGGCCTGTCCCCAGTCCTCACCGGCTTGGCCAGCCGCGGCAGGGTGCGTGTGGCGGGCCGGCCCGCTGCCCGTGCTGAGGGCATCCGGAGCGCACTGCGCTGGTGCCCTGCCACTCGGGCCACCCAGACGTGGGCCTGCATGGCTGCACTGCGTCACCAAGCGGAGGCTGGATGTGGGGCCAGGCACCAGGGGTGGGGCATCTCACAGGTGTGCTGTTTGCACCCCACAGACTGGCCCAAGCCTGCTGTGGGCTCCCCGCACCCTGCCCTGTGATTCCAGGTGGGGGGACCGCTCTGTCCCCTGCCCTGCTCTGGGCAGCAGATGCGGGAGCGAGGCTAGCGCACGCGGGTTCTCCTGGGGGGTGTCTGAACGGCTCAGGTGGCACCACAGCACGGCGGGGGGCCGTGTGGCAGGAAGGCGGAGTCCTGGGAGCCCAGGAGGGTCCTGAGGGAGAGGCAGGTCCAGGTCTGCTTCGAGTCCCACCAGCTGGCCCTTAGTTTTGTATCATTAAATTGCACTTCCTTGGATGGTGTTTTTTCTAACAAAAACTTAGTTGATGGTATTTTCTATTTATTTATTTTTGCATATTTGAAGGGAAGATGAGAACTTGGAGCTGGACTGTGTCCTCACAGCTCCCGGGAGGTCTTTCGACGTGCGGTGCCCCGGTAAAGCTGGTGACGTGCACACAGAAGCCCGGGTCGTAGGAGCTGGGGCGCATTTGCGGTGGCATTTTTCCCAGAGGTGTCCCCAGACCTTCAGAAACGGGCTCCACGGGGTGGCCGTGCCTGTGGGTGTTCCCTGGGGTCCTGCAGCCGGCCAAGACCTACCCTCCACCAAACCAGGTTTGTTGATGGTATTTTTTTGAAAATCCCTGGTGTCTGAAGTCGCTCCCGGCCGATGCACCGGTGATTTCCGGTTTCGGCATCGGCTGGGGGACCCTGTCCCCGCGCTGGCCGGCGCTGTGCCGGGGGGGGGAGGGGGCCCTCCTGCCCAGCCTGTGCACAGAACCGCGTGTGGGACGCACGCGTGCGTTTCCCGACACGCGAGTGCATGAAACTCCGCTTGTGTCGTGGTTGATATGCGGGCTCAGAGGCTCCCACACCCGACCGCGGTGTAAGCGGGCTCTGCAGGCTCTGACGTTTCCGATGGTTTTGAGCACTCTGCCGTTTCCTGGCCCAGCTGCCTCCAGGACCCCCGCGCACTCCCCCACGCGCTCTGAGGGCCAGCCCGGAGGGGCCGTTCCTCGGGGAGCCCCGGCCCCAGCACCGGGCACAGGCAGACACGCCGGGTCTAGACCTGGCCGCCAGAGCCGGGCCTCTGTGCCCTCTGGTCCCCGCACGCGCCCGTCCTCAGGGGTTGTCCTGGTGCGGGTGTCAGCCCCGCCGTCACTTGGGTTTATGTTTTTCCTGTTGGCGTAGTTTTAGGGCGCTTCCGCCACCCTAGTGTCTCCTGTGTGTGGGTTGTGTAAACCATTAACCTGATTCAGAAATAAAAACGACGTGAGAAGGTTGCTCAGTCCCATCAGGTGGTTCTTCCCTCCTGCGGGTTCCTTGTAGACACAGGCGCGTGCGTGTTCCTGTCCGAGCGTCTCCGCGTGTGTGCGCCCTCCTTAATGCCATCTGCAGTAACGGGACGCGTCTGTGTCTTTGGAACGAGGATGGGGATCAAGGTGCACGATGAGTTAAATGCCAGTGAGCACGGGGAGCCCCCCAGGTGCAGAGACATGACAGGAGGTACACTTGGCGGCAGACACCTGCCCGGCCTGGTCCTAGAGCACGGTCTGGTCTGTGTTTTCCAGGTGTGGGCGCCCGGCCTTCTCCGGTGGCAGCCTTGCGGTGTTTCCTAGAGACGCCTCAGTGGCCGTGGCCGCCGTGTTTCCTGTCCTTTGATTGACAGAATTTTACTTTTCGGCCACTTGGAAAATCCTTTGTCTCCAGCCTCCCAATTATTACTGGTTATGCCGCATAAATGTTGAGGGTTGTTTTGACATTTGGGGAGAATCACCGGCTGTGTTTCATCCGAGGTGGGTCCGGCCCAGCGTGCAGGTCCTCCCGGGGGGGCCGGCCTTCGGGGCGAGATCCTGCGTGGCTTTGTCGTCCGCGGCGCCCGTGGCGCGGAGGCTGCATCCTCTGCCTCCGCGCGGTAAAGTCCTGGGGTGAGGCGGCGCGCCTGCTTCGCTGCGTCTGTGGCCTCGCCTCGCGGGGCCGCCCGGCCCGGGTGGACGGCTCCGCGCTGCGCCCACGCTCCAGGCCACGCCGTGCGCCACCATCATCGCGGCCCTTTTTCTCCAAAATAACTGCGTCTGGTTGGGCACCGGGAGGCAGGTGATGGGTCACCGTTGGCCGTGCGGAGCGTCTTGGCAGACGGTGCGATGCCCACGTCCGGCTACCCGCCTCCTCCGTGTGTCTCCTCCGGTAACTGTGGTCTAAAATTTACCACTTAACCGTTTTTATTAGTCCCTGTCTGTTTTAAGTGGGCTCCACGCCCGGAGTGGAGCCTCATGTGAACATGAACTTACAGCCCTGAGATCCGGACCTGAGCCAAGATCAAGAGTCGGCCGCCTAACCGACCGAGCCCCCCAGGCACCCCTCGCTCAGTCTTTGTTAAGTGATTCTTGCACGGAGCAACGAGAGGAGGCTGCCGAGGGGTCCGTGTGTTCCGGCGCCCACGCGCACGGCCCGCCCCGCCGTCGTCCCCCGGGGCCACCCCTGCCCGGTGCGCGAGGACTGTGCGAGGTCTCACTACGGGGACTCGCTGCCCTGAAAACCCTCCCCCTGCGCCGCCCCCGGGCTCCACGGAGCTCTCCTGTCTCCGTGGTTTTGCCTTTCCCCGAAGCCGAGTGGTTGGCCTCTACAGTGTGCAGCCTTCAGATCGGCTCCTTCCACTCAGTGACACGCATTCAAGGCTCCTCTGTCCTGAGCGCTGAATAACGCCCATTGTCCCAGGGCGCCGCCGTTGGCCTGCGCATCACCTGCTGGAGCACGGGGTGGTTGGCTCCACGTTTGGGCGGCCATCACCGCAGGCCTGCGTGCCGGGTTCTGTGGGCACAGGAGTGCTCGGTTCCTTTGGGTAAATAGTGAGGAGCGTGAGCGCCGGATCGCATGGAGAGTCTGCTCAGCTTTGTTAATGTTTGTTTATTTTTGAGAGAGGAAGAGAGAGAGAGAGCACAGCAGGGGAGGGCAGGGAGAGGAAGACACACATCTGAAGCAGGCTCCAGGCTCCCAGCTGTCAGCACAGATCCCGACTCGGGGCTCGAACCCACGAACTGTGAGATCATGACTGAGCTGAAGTCGGGCACTTAACCAACTGAGCCGCCCAGGTGCCCCCATGTCTAGACTTCGATGAAACCGCAGAACTGGTCCCTAGCGTGGCTGCCCCGTCTCGCATTCCCACTGGTAGTGACGCTTCTGTGGCCCCTCATGGTCCCAGCTTTTGGTGTGAGAGCTCTGGATTTTTGGACATTCTCACGGGTACGTCTTCGCCATTTTACTGTGCAGTTTGGAGGCGTTGGCTGTTTGCGCGACAGACTAGTGCGTGTTCTCCTCGTCCGCACGCGGGAGCCTGGGGGTCCCAAGCCTCCTGGCGGGGGAAGCTCGGGCTTTGTCACCCGTCGCTGTTCTGGACTGCCGCACAGACAGAGCCGGGCCGCCAGCACCTGCCGACCATGTCCCCAGAAGCCGAGTTCTCCGCTCGTGGGGATGTTGATGGCACCCTCATTTCTGCAGGACAATTTGGGCCTCATCCTGTCGATGGGCGATTTTGATGTTGTGCCTCCCAAGGAATAAAACACGGTATCTGAGCAGCGCGTAGGGTTGTGTCATCCAGGAGCCTCATGGTGACCGGAAGAAACTCGGTCGGGCTTTCTCCTGTGAGGGGAGCGCCGCTCCGCAGGTGCACGGCGGGGCACTCGGGGGCAGGGCGCGGAGCCCCGTCCCGCCTCGAGGTGGGGCCCGGGACCGGCGTGACGGCCAGCTGCCTGGTGACTGGCACGTGCTGGCTGCCTGGACCCGTGGTGTGAAGGCGTCCTTTGTTCGGCCAGAGCAGGGCTGGTTCTGAATAGTGGCTTTCTCTGCCCACCCCGGGAAGGGGGGGGGCCGGGGCTGCGTAGGTGCCACCCAGGTTTTGCTGCTTCGCCCTGCGCGGCCCGGGGAAGGGCACCTCACTGTTTTCCTCATCCACCTGGCCCGGCTCAGCTCCCTCTTCTGGGACAGCTCAGGACCTGCCTGCCTCCCCCATTCCCTGTGCTCTCTGCCTGTGTGCTTCTCCCCTCCCCTGCCCTCCCCCTCCCCCTCCCCCTCTTTCCCTCCATCCCTCCATCCCACCCCCTCCCTCCCCATCATCCCTCC
>NC_043707.1:140566538-140578725 GCF_006229205.1 Suricata suricatta | reverse complement strand
CCCTTCCCCCTCCTCACCCCCTCCCCCATCCTTTCCTCCAACTTCCCCCCTCCCCTATCCACACCATCCTTCCCTCCCCAGTCTCTGCTCAAAGGCCTCCCCCTACATGGAAGCTCACCCCTTCCCCACCCCTTGTGGCCTCCATGGGAGTTTGCTAAACAAATTTCAGTGAAGATGCCTCTCAGTACAGTGATGGATCTCATGACTCAAATCCCTGTGCTCCCACTGAGGGTGCTCCCAAGGGTCCACGTATCCCGGGACTGGTCAGGGGTGGGCTCCGTCCACACTGCCTGAGTGGAATGTCACCTCCGCTCTCTGGGTCAGGCTGTGGGACCCTGAGCAGCCTGGGGTCCTGTGACGGCTCAGCTGTCCCGGAGCTGTCGCTGCATCTCCCCCCAGGAGGACCGTCTCCCGAGGGGCAGTGGTGACCGTGAGTGGGCGTGTTGGCAGAAATAGAGGACTTGGCACATGGTGCTTCCCAGGGAGGCCCCATCATGCAGAAGCGAGGTGCTAGGGGCTCTCCTCACTCACATCCCTGTCCCTGCGTCTGTGCTTCTGTTCGTGGGACCTGGCGTGGCCGGCCTCTGCCTCTGAGCCTCCGGGGAAGGTTGGGATAGAACCCACCTGTGACTCCAGTGACCTCCCTGGGGTGGGGGGGGCGTGGGGAGGGGCTTTCATTTTTGCTGTAAACACTTAGCTTAATTGTTTTGGGACTTTTTTCCACACAAATTTTGTAACCATATTAACTTTCTTTAAATTGTAAATTTAAATTTACAATTTGCAGAACCTCATTTTTCTTGATATGATCTGAGATGTTATTGAATTTACTTTGTGAATACCATTTTCAAAACCTGTTAAATGTACTATGATATTTTATTTATAAAGTTTATTTACTTAATTATTTATTTTAAAGTTTGGTTATTTTTGAGAGAGAGACACAGAGTGCAAGTGGAGGAGCGGCAGAGAGAGAGAGGGAGACATAGAATTGGAAGCAGCTCCAGGCTCTGAGCTGTCAGCACAGAGCCCGACGCAGGGCTCGAACTCACAGACCATGAGATCGTGACCTGAGCCGAAGTTGGAGACTTAACTGACTGAGACACCCAGGCTGCCTTAAAGTTTATTTATTTGGGACAGAGAGTGAAAGCATGAGTGGAGAGGGGAGAGAGAGAGAGGGAGGGAGAGAGAATCCCAAGCAAGCTCTGCACTGTCAGTGCAAAGCCGGATGTGGGGCTCAAACCCACAAACCGTGAGATCATGACTTGAGCCAAAACCAAGAGTCGGACATTTAACCAACGGAGTCACCAGGTGCCTCCATGTGGGTACATTTCAATAATGGCCAGAGAACTGTGGCTTACCATTGTCTTTTGGGTTTTTTTTTTTTTTTGATTGTAGTAAAACACATATAACACAAAACATACCACTTGAACTATTGGTAAGTGTACGTGTGGGTCAGTAAAGTATGCGTTCCATTGTTGTGCACCCGACCCCACCATCCTTGTCTAGAACTTTCCATCTTCCCAAACTGAGACTCTGCCCCCATTAAACACTACCTCCCTACCCCCGCCCACCCCCTCCCTCCTGTCTCTTCTGGATTTGCCAACTCTAAAGTGGCTCACAGAAGTGGATTCACTCACAGAAGTGGATTCACTCACGAAAGTGGGTTCACTCACGGAAGTGGGTTCATTCACGGAAGTGGATTCACTCACGGAAGTGGGTTCACACAGTATCTGTCCTTTTGTGACTGGCTTACCTCACTCAGCATTGTGTCCTCCAGACCCGTTGATCTTGTAGCAGGTGCCAGAGCTCCCTTCCTTTTTAAGGCTGAAGAATATGCCACGTTTTGTTGGGACATTGGGACTCCTGCCCCTGTTGGCTGTGAACACGGGGTACAGATGTCCCCTGGAGACCCTGCTCTCCATTCTTTGGGGGACGGAGTTGCTCATCATGGGAATGATGTTTTTATTATTCTTTTAATGAACGTTTAGTTGTTTATTTTGAGAGAGACAGCGGGAGAGAATGAGCAGGGGGAGGGGCAGAGACAGAGGGAGGGAGAGAACCCCAAGCAGGCTGCGTGCTCACACAGAGCCGGACCCGGGGCTCCATCTCACGACCCAGGAGATCATGACCCGAGTGGAAATCCAGAGTCAGGCGCTCCGCAGACTGAGCCGTCCCGGTGCCCCAGTCATTCTGTTTGGAATTTTTTCGGAAACTGCGGAACGGGTTCCCACAGAGACGATGCTGTCTGCGCTCTCGGCCACAGTGTTCAGGGTTCCGGGCTTCACATTCGCGTGAAGCCCCTGTCACGGGCGTGAGGCGGTCACGTGTGTTTTGGTTTGTGTTTCCCTAATAATTAGCATCGAGCATCTGTGTGTGGATGCGTATATGTATCTTCTTTGGAGAAATGTCTGTTTTAATCAGGTGTGCCTGTTTTCACGTTGGGCTGTGCTGGGGGGCGCGGCCGCAGACCGCACGCCGGGCGTGTTGCTCGTCACCTGTTCTGTTGGACCCACTGCTCCCGCCGCATCGAAGGCGCAGGAAACCTCTGCAGGCAGGGTCTTCCGGGTGGAGGACGCATGAGCGGCCGTGGTGCACCGAGTGTGGGTGACTGTTTCCCTCTGCTCCTTTCTCTGGGTGTTGTTCAGATCTCTGATCAGATTATTTTTGTGGTATAAAAACTCACTCCCAAGGAAATAGGCTCGAGTAGAGCAGACATCGTTGTGAGAGACGGGACCCGAGGGAGGCAGTGGATTAATCCTGTCCTCACCACCAGCAGCGGTGCCGGGAGTCGTTGGCCCTCATTTCTTTTCCCCCCTGGACGCTTGTGGGGCTCCAGCTGGCAGCAGCTGCCCCGGGCGCCGGTCATTGGGTCTGTGCTTGGGCACTCCCCTCCCCCCGCCCCTGCACGGTTTCCTGCTTGAAGCGAATCCCCAGGAGAACAGGAAGAGGTAGGACGGCCCGGCCCGGCCTGGGACGGCCTGGGACTCGGGCGGCAGTAACAGTCCCCAGTGCTTCCTAGGATGACGCCACACCCGGGAAGACCCAGTTCAGCAGGAAGAAGGGGAGGCAGCCGGGCACGCCAGCCGGAGCGGAGCGGGAGCGGCTGGTCCTTGACCCAACCTCCTCCATTCTGGCAGCCCCTGCTGAGCCCCTTCAAGCATGGGTCACCGGTGAATGAAAACCACCTTCATTTTCCTAGCTTTTGGATTTTAAGGAAGCCACAGGGTCGGGGCACTGGAAGTCCTGCCAGAACCTTCTGGAGTGCCGCATAGATGTTCCCGCAAGCAAACAAAATAGATATAATTTATTCATGGATTTAGCTGGTCTGGTTTTGTACAAAGGGAACTTATAAATTTAATTATTTCTTAGCATTAAAAGTTCATCCGAGGAAGCCAAGGCCCTGATTTTCAAGGTGCTCAGATTGTGAGGAGCTGGGGGCTGGCTCATGCGTGGGGGTGGGGGTGGGGGTGGGGACTGGGCTTCAGCCCCAGCCAGGACCTGAAACAGATCTAACATCTTAAGCCAGGGGGCCTCGGACCCGTGCCCCTCGCACCCTTGCCCCCCGGTGTGTGTGGGGGAAACGCGGCCACACTCACCCCGGGTGGGGGAGCCCGGGCTCCGCCCTGCTGCTCCCGCGACAGGCCGGCGTCTGGAGACCCAGTTTGGCACAGAAATGCGTGATGGGTTATTTTAACCAAAGCACAAGAGAGAATGCAGCGCCTGCCAGAGTGGGGGGTTGCGGGGTGGATCTCGCTGTGAGGGAGGCTGTGCCTGGAGCCCAGGACTCCTGGCTTCTCCTCAGGCAGCGGGCACGGGTGTGCACAGGTGCCGATGGCCTGTGGGTAAGGGTGCACAGGGATGGGCAGTGTAGACAGCTGTAGATGAGCTGACTCAGCTGGTTCCTGGCCTCCCCGCGTGCTCCTTGCTGCCTCAAGGCCCCCTCTGAGCCTGGTACCTCCTGGGTCCTCCAGGCCCCCAGGCGGGTCAGACTGCTCTGGGGGGGGGGGAACTCCTGAGTGTAGGCCTGTGTTGGGGCACCGGGGCGGATGGGGGTGCTCTGGTCCCTGTGTTTGTCACCACGTCTCTCTCTGGACACCCCTACGTCCCCCACATCCTGTGTAGCCCGCCCCCCGGGAAGCCACAGGTCCTCAGAACGTTTTACCTGACGCGGTTTTGGGGTGCATCCTTTGCCATCACCCCCCCACCCCCGCTCTGGAGCAGCAGCCCCTCTCCGGACCCCACCTCTGGTGAGAGAGCCTGGCTACACTGGGTCGTGTGGCCCTGGGGCCCCTCCTACATGGAAGCGTCACGCGGGTGCAGGTGGGTGCAGGCGTGCGCCGGCCCCGTGGGGTGCGGCAGGGCTGTGGCGGAGTCTCAGCGTGCCAGCTTCTACACAGCTTCTGCCACGCCCTCGTTCCTGCCCTCAGCGGTCCCCTGGCTCCGCTCGCTGTCCTCGGCCTCGAATGAACTCCTGCCGCCGCCGCCTCCCCTCTCCTGCCCGCGTGAAGCTCCGTGCCCCTTCCCCTCGCTCCCCGTACGTCAGTGTGGTGTCCCCGTGCCCCTGGTCACGTGCCTGGCCCGTGGCGCCCGGGTGGGGGAGCTCTTCCCCCGGCGTCTTGGGCTGCCGGGTTTGTTCGTCACCAAGGGTCCGGGCACATCACCCTCAGATGGCAGGCCACCTCAGCCTGGTCCCTGGCCACACTGTCCCCGGGGGCATACCGTGTGCCCCCGCGATCCTGTGTCACATGGCATGTGAGGTTCTCTGGTCTGCCTCCCAGAGCCCCTTGGTTCCGTGATGGTCTGGCTCCGCGTCCTGAACGTCCGGACTCGGGCTGTCCTGTTGGCCTCCTCCCGCTCTCCCGGCGGGAGCCCTTTCCTGGCATGCGGTCAGCTCTCTAGGCACGGATGGTCCGCCTGCGGTTTGGTGGCCACGGAGGCAGGCCCGGCGCTCCGGGCGGAGGGGATGTGCTGCTTGTGAGCGGTGCATTTCAGTGCAAGAGGAGGTGCTCACGGCGCTGGCCGAGGACCTGGTGCCACCGCGCCTGAGGGAGCGTGGCCCCCTAAGGAGGGGCAAAGAAAACGCTCCCGGCAGCAGTGGCTGGGTTTCCAAGTTGCTCACGAGATTCCAAGGAGGGAAAGGGCAATGCCTGCTGTGGGCGTTCCCTCTCGGGCGGGGGGCGGGGCGGCGCCTTCTGGGCCCCGCCCACTGTCGGTGCTCCAGGTGGCGTTCTGTCCCTGCCCCACGGGGCCTGCGCGCCCCTCCGAGCCCCCCGCCCCAGCTTCCCTTCTCCCCGGCGCCCCTGTGGTCAGCATGCGTCCCAGGGCCCGGGCAGTGAGGGCACCCAGGAGCCAGCTGGCCGGCCCAGGCCCTTGCTCCCAGCGGGGCACTCGGTGGCCAGGCGGATGACTGCCCGCGTCCGACTCCCGGGCGAGTTTTTGGTGGAGGTGAAGATGCCGCTGCCGTCCTTCCTCCTGAGCCCGCGACTCCCCCAGCGTCAGGGCAGCGCCGGAGGCTGCACCCAGCTCCAGAGCAGCCACAGCCCGGAGGCCTGGTGGCCGGGAGGCTCGGAGCAGGGCACACAAAGAACCTACTCCCAGTTTTGAGAGGATCGGATGCGGGGAGGCAGAAACATTGCTCCGGGCCGAGCTTCCTTCTGTCGGTGCTCAGAGGCGGCGGCCGGGCCACGGAGGCGTTTCCCTGCGGGCAGGTGAGGGTTCCCCGGGAGGGGGTTAGGGCGGGGGTCCCGGGCTGGAGGCCGTGAGTCCGGGGAAGCGGATCTGAGCGTCATCTCCAGACGGGCTTGCTCGCCAAAGTCACGGACCTGCGTCCGCTCCCAGCTTTCCCTGCGGCAGAGACTTGGCCCGAGTGCTGTGGGGAGGACCTGTCGTGACCTCAGCCTCTGCCGAGTCCTCGGCCCAAGGGTCCCCGGGGAGACCCACACTCACACACACTCACACTCACACCTGGGAACCCGGTGTTTGACCACAGCACAAGGAGCCTTCCACACCGGAAGCCACTGCTCACACTTGTGTTGTGTTTTGCCGTGTTTGGGGGAAAGAAGGCTCAGAAAGGTCGATGAGCTGGTGTACCTGCAGAGCTGGTTTGTGTAAGTCCCCGTGACGACGGAGGCTCCTGACAAGGCCTGACGGCGCTCATCACCAGGCGCAGCCGTTGACATCACTCAGCAGCGTCCTGACAGACAAGGTGCCCACGCACAGAGGAGGCTGGGGACAGCAAGCCTCGCCCGCCTGTCAGCTTCGGGCCCGGCCGAGGTCGGCTGGGAGGCTGCAGACGGGCCCGGGGCTGCGGCCTGCTCCCCTCACCCATCCCTGCCCGCCTCCGGGGGAGAAAGCGGCTGCTCTCCCTCCATTTTGACAAGGATCCCGAGCTCCGCCCTGGCATCTGTTACTCCTCGGAGGCCCTAAGCTCTCTCCGAGCCTCAGGCTCCGCGGCCTGACCGGCCTGGGTCTGCGGTGGCCTTGGACCCATCCCGGCACCCCAGTGTCAAAGCTGCTTGGGCGGAAAGGTGGTCAGGTGGACAGTGGGGGGAGGCGGTGGAGCTGGCCGACACAGGCTGTGGTCCCTCGTCCCCGAGGAGCTAGTGCTTTTGGGGGAAGTGCTTGCCCCGTGGCCCTGGCTCCCAAGAGGCCGGCCCCTCAGGCCTGTGGAGCCGCGTGGGTGCCAGTGTGTGCGGGGTGCGTCGGGCACAGGGCTGGTTGTCCTGCGTTCTGGCGTGACCGAGCGTCCTCTGGCCTCTCTGGGACTTTGGAGAAGCCTGGAAAGAGCTGGGCTGTTGGAGGCTGTGGGGGGCACAGCAACCCCCCACCCCCACCCCGCTGTGCCCCTGCAGCGGGGGTCCCTGGGAGAGGAGGTCCTGCAAGCACAGGACACTTCCCTGGCTGGGTTTGGGGGGCCCTGGGGTGTGCAGGCCTTCACACCGTCTCCCCAGACGTAGGAGATGCTGCAGCTAAAGACAGACGCCTCTGGGAAAGGGAGAACACGAGGCCTGCGGCGTTTCAACAAGGGCTGTGACGCTGCCTCCGAATAGAGCAGGCCCTGGGCCTTCTCTGCACGGCGGGCCGTTTGCACCCGGGGCATGTGTGTGTGTGCATGTCACGTGTGTGTCGTGTGTGTGCGCATGTCACGGGCGCGTGTGTCGTGTGTGGGTGCGTGTGTGTACATGTCACATGCGGTGTGTGTCATGTGGGTGCACGTGTGCGTGTGCGTGTCGTGTGGTGCATGTCACGTGTGCATGTGTGTCGTGTGTGTGTTGTGTGCGTGTGTGCCATGTGTGTGCGTGTGCCTTGTGGTGGGTGTCATGTGTGTGTCATGTGTGCGTGGTGTGTGTATGTCACATGTGTCGTGTGTGCGTGTGTCATGTGTGGGTGCGTGTCACGTGTGCGCATGTGTGTGTCACGGCTCTGGAGCCGGTGGCCCCGACTTGGGGAGCCAAGCTACCCCGGAGCCGCTCTCGGGACAAGCTGGGGGCGCGGGTGGCCGGTTGGAAAGTCGGCTCCCGCCGCACCCGAGAAGCTGCTGGCGGGGTTTGCGGCTGCGCCCTCCGAGCAGCAGTGCGCAGCCAGTGCCCCCGCCTCCGCGAACCTCCGCAGGTGCCCAGCGCGGCCGCTCGCCGACTGGACCGCCGGGCTCTCGTGCTCGTGCGCTGGCAGCACGGCCGCCTTCGTGTGCGCCGTGATCTGGGGCTTCGTGGGAGACGTCTGCTCGGGGGCCGCGCAGCTCCGTGTTGGCGGAAACCTCCTGCTCCCCCGTGACGGCCCCGGGAGGGACGCCCCTTCCCCCGAGCTGCCGGGATGGTCGATCAGGAGACGGGGTCAAGTGCAGTGCGACGTGGCTGGTGAGGGCGCTCTTCTTACCATTTCTGGGATTGCCATCAGCAGGGCATTCTGGGAAACCTTCCTCCCAGAGCCGTCATTCATTCATTCATTCATTCATCTGCCCGCCCTTTCCTTCAGTACTTGATTCGCGCGCACTTTCCTTGCACATTAATGGTGGTCCCAGCGCCGGGGAGATGCTGGCCAGATGCCGGAGAGCAGTGATGCCCACCTAATGCCCCCTCGTTAATGAGCAAACAGGCAGAAGCAGGTCATTTAAAGTTCTAAGTTATAATTAGTGTAAGTGGCCGCCACATTGGAGCCAACACAGAGACACCGGTGGGGCCGGCCCACGCACCCAGGATGGCCTGCAGAAGCCCGGCCCTGCGGTGACGTCCCGGAGCAAGGGGGTGCGCTGCAGGGGGAGGGGCATAGCATGTGCAAAGGCCCTGTGGGGAGAAGCCGCTGGGCAGAGCAGCCTGAGAGGCGAGGTGGGGGAGCTGCACAGGGTGTCTGGTCAGGAGTTAACCCGACACACCTGCAGCCCTGGAGGGACCTACTTCCTGTCCCTGTTAGGTGGACCCCTGTTGTCCGAGTCTGGCTGAAGCGGACTTGCAAGGAGCAGAAAAATCTCGGAATGCATTTCCAGGGTAACAAACAAGACGGGAGACCCTGTCGTGGGGAAGACGGCTCAGCGTGGAGCACCGGGGTGAGGGGCACGGCATTGAGCCGGCTCCGAGACCAGCCCCCGTGCCTGCCGAATATTAACTGACCTGCGTCTTCTCAACACAGCAGCCGTCAGTCCTCACACACCCCCACACCCCCACCCCTGCCCCGCCTCCCCGCCGTCCAGTTTCATCCTGCGGTGAGAGAGGCCGTTTTGCTAAAACTATTTCTACATGTGCCACGTGGAAAGCCGTGCGTGTCGGGGGACCCGTCTGCCGTGGTGAGGGTTCCACGGAGGCAGCAACTTTTGTGCTGGCGCGTCGGTCCCCTGCTCACCTGATGGTCACCAGCTGCCAGCCGGGACCTCTCCTCGGTCCCTCCGGGTTTTGGCCCAGGTTTCTGTCCCTGGATCTAAACACCACATCCCTCCCTCCACTTGGAGGCCGCGCTGTGTCTGGCCCTTCCCCGGCTCAGGGCCCCAGACGGTGGTTGCCCGGGGGGTTGGGGGGGAACGGGACGAATGAGGAACAGACACACCGGTGGTCTGCACTCAGCCCTGCGGTCTCCTCTGCTGCCCTGTGGACCGGCTGCCCAGCGCCCATGTGGAGGCACACCCCAACTGACCTCCTCTTGTGCCCACTCGCCCCCAGGGAAACGGCTGCACCCGAGGCAGGTGCCCTGGTCAGACTCCCCCCCTGACAAGGAGGGGGTCCCCGTGGGCCCTGGGTGGACAGCCTCTCTCCAGGACCCTCCCCCATCTCTCAGTGGCCTTTCTTTGCCTCTGTTTCCCACTCTGGTGTGACCTGCATGGGGTGGGGACCCCAGCAGTTTGGATGAGCTGATGCACAGACAGGCCAGCACTGCGCTGCATGAAGACACGGCCACATGGCGGAGGTCGCCAGGGGCCGTTGAGGCCCGCCTCGTTGCGGGGAGGTGGGGTCCGCAGAGGCCCCCGTGGCAGGGACACTTACTTGGAGGGAGGACTTGGTCTTGCTAGAATTTCCATCAGGTAAAGGATCTCACTTTCACTTTGTCGTTATTGATACATAACCTGGGGGGCACATGGGGGCTCCGGTGTGCTGCCCCCCACCTCCTGGAGGCTAGGAGCTCGGGGAGTCTGCCTAGCTCCCTCATGGCTGACGTTCGAAACTAAGCAGGATGGTAAGGAAATAGTTACTTTATTTTGTTGAAACGATCGTAAAGGGATCCTGAGGGGCCCCCCTGGGACTGGCCGGGCCCTTCACAGCCTGGGGGGGCGGGTCTTCGTTCTGACCCTGGGAGTCCCTCTGGCAAGATGGAAATCCGCATGTGCCCCTTCTGATTTTAGTTTGGACAACTCCGGGCTCTCCCTTAGTAGTTTCTTTTTTTTTTTTATGTCTTTTATTTATTTTTGAGAGACAGAGAGAGACAGCATGAGCAGGGGAGGGTCAGAGAGAGAGAGAGGGAGACACAGAATCGGAAGCAGGCTCCAGGCTCTGAGCTGTCAGCACAGAGCCTGGCACAGGGCTTGAACCCACGAAACGTGAGATCATGACCTGAGCCGAAGGTTAACCGACTGAGCCACCCAGGCGCCCCGATCTCTGTAAACTCTTAAAACCTTTCCGAAGGCTTAATTTCTAGAAGAAACAGGCCCCTTTTGTGTGTTTAATTATTAAAGCTGTTTTGAATCTCCAACAGAATTTAAGAATCTGAAAAAATGCACTGGCCGAGTCTAGCTGGGGAGGTGCTGGTGAGCCCCTTTCTTCCTCTTCCCGGGGGGGGGACCTCATTCCTGACGCCCCGGCCCCTTCCTCTCCTCTGACCTGGTGATAAAAGCCCAGGGATGACCTTCAGTGGGGGAGTCCTGATGCTGATTTACTTGTTCTCTTTTTCGTTTGTGTTTCTCTGTTTCATTCATTCATTCAGTTATCCAGGCTCAGCTGTTGTGAGCTTGGCCACTGGGTGTGGGACCCAGAGCAAAGGACTTCAGGTTCCTCGTGCCTCAGTTTCTCCCTCTTGGGAGGACCGCGTGCCCGTCGGGCTGGCAGGTGGGGCTGGTGCGAGGGTCCGCCCCCTGCTCTGTGCTGGCAGCAGTGACCCGTCCTCCCTCACCCGCCGGAGCCCCCGGAGGGGAGAGCCGTGCTCAGGGACCCGCATCCGAGCCTCGGGCAGCCCCGGATGTGCGTGCGCGCATGCGCTCCTGCCGGCCCTGCTGCTCCGTGTCTGTTGCTGTACTTGGAGGTTAAGGGCCAGGCAGGCTTTAGAAACGCAGAAGTGGCCCGGGTCCAGACAGCGCCACCCTCTGGCCAGCCCTGCAGCGCCGCCTGGAGAACCGAGGCGGCCGGCCCGCCGGAGACGCCTGGCCCGCGCGTGGTGGGCGCGTGGTGGGCGCAAGACAGCCGGGCCGAGCTGCCGGCACGGCGGCCGCAGGTGCTCCGAGAGCAGGGATGCCTGGGTAGTGGACACGGCGAGACGCGTGGCACGGACACAGGAGGTGCGCCGCGGACGCCTGGGCAGCACGGTGTGAGCTGCACGGACCGCTCACACCGGCCGCCGCCCATACAGGGCCGGGATGTAGGCGTGCTTTCCTTGTGATCCTGTTAACATTCTCTTTTCCGTAGCTTCCTTTACTCAGAATGCGGTACGTCCCGCCGTGGCAACGTGGGGCCTCCTGGTCAGTCGTAGGCTCCTCACACCTCACGTGGGTTTTTGTCTGGTGGGGGGGTCAGCACCCCAGCCGGGCTGTGGCTCAGGGGTCACCGGGGTGCTGGGCCTGCCACAGAACTGCCGCCGTGACGGGCGACCCAGACACAAGGCTGATGCGCAGCGGACACGTGACGGGCCCAGAGCCCGACGGTGAAGCAGGAGTGTTGCCAAGGCCCTTTTCACCAGAGGGGATTGTGGGTAAGGGACTGGAAAAACCGTGCATTTCCTTTTCCTCTTTTTTCACGTTACCAGACACAGAACAGCCACTCTTCCTGTCTGGGCAGGTGGGGGAACATAGCTTCTGAGGGGCCCCACGCTGGGCAGAGCTTCAGGCCCCGTGGGCGGGTGGCCCTGTCCTTGCCGGGACCCTGACTCCGGCCCCACCTGGACCTGTCCCTTTGTTCCGCTGGAGGTTTTTTTTTTTTAAATTTGTATTTCTCCCCCAGAGTCTTC
Organism: Suricata suricatta; assembly: GCF_006229205.1. Lineage (NCBI taxonomy): Eukaryota > Metazoa > Chordata > Mammalia > Carnivora > Herpestidae > Suricata > Suricata suricatta. Next base: position 140,567,091 of record NC_043707.1, on the reverse strand, counting down.
TGTTTGCAAATTTTTCATTCTGTTTTTGTTTGTTTGGGTCAACTATAGATTCCTAGAAACTTCATGTCTTTTTTTCTTTATTTTGACTTTGTAGAAGAGAAGTCTAAGAACAAAGCCCCCCCGCACCTCTCTGGGGGGTCCAGAAGCAAATGTAACGGCCGGCGTGGGGGCAGGCAGCCCAGAAGTGCCCCCACCGAGGGGTCATGGGACCTTCCCCTTTTTCTTGTAATTTTTTTCTTCTCTGAGGAGGCACAAAGCTGGTCTTAAAGGAAGATGAGGAGCAGAGGTCCCTGGGGGAACTTACCTTCCTGAGCCCCCCCCCGCCCCCCCCCAACGTGTGCCAGGGCTCTGCCAACACAGCTGCCCCCCCCAGGCCCCGCCGCCCCCCGCACCCTATCCAACCCCCTCCTGAGTTTGAATCACATAATGTGGTGAATAAATTTTAAGCTTGGAGAACGAGACGCCTTTCTCAGTGGACAGAGCTCCAGCCGGCCCTCGTGGGTCCTTTTAGAACGAGGCGTAAGCAGTGGGAAGTCCGCTGCCGATTGTCCGT
>NC_043707.1:140561372-140566438 GCF_006229205.1 Suricata suricatta | reverse complement strand
CACCTGTTCCTTGGGGTGTCCTGTGCGCAGGCCCCACAGTGGCCGCATCTGGTTCAGGGCCTGGGGTAGTGCCAGCTGTGCATGGAGTTTGTGTTCTGGGGGTGACAGGTGAACCCGCAGGCCTGGGGGGGGGGCAGGTGAGCCCGCTGACACATGGAGCCACGTGGGGCTAGAAGAGTGCGGGGGGGGGGCTGCTCCCTCCATGAAGAGAGGGAGCCGCTCTGCCCAGGTGGAAGGGGATGGGGCAGGAGCCCAGAGAACGGGGGCGGGGGGATGCCATTGAGAGGTGGGAGCCACGAGATTGGAGGTGAGTGGTCCTGTGGTGTGGGAGCTAAACGTGGCTGCCGCTGCCCCGGAGAGGGCTGGGGAGAAGGGCAGGAGTCCAGCACTGGGACGGCACTGGCGGGACCTGGGGGGCTAGAGGGGGGTTCCCCTGTGAACAGGTTGGGGGGGAGCGTGGGCAGGTGGACGTGGACAGGTCTCGGGTGAGGGGCGCGCAGGATACAAGGTTTACCCCTCCCACACAGCCCGTCGGCCCTCAGGACGGCACCCGCGGGCACCCGCGGCCCCCTGGCACACCCAGACATCCTGGTGCTGTCCAGCAGACACGCGACCACACGGCTCCTCACAGCGCCAGCGCCCTCTTCAGGGCTCTCCCGTCCGAGGGCCACGCTGATCCTTCCGCTGGCTTCCACGCCGCGTCTGCACTTGCCCTGTGCTGGCCCTTCAAGCCAGAGATGGCCGGGGACACGGGGTATGCCCCAGCGGGACGTGGGGGGCAGGTGGTCGTGAGCGTGCGGGGGGCTCGCTGCTCACAGCAGGCCTGGTCCCCTCTGGCTGGTGAGAGCGGAGTGAGGGCAGCAACCTGTCCTGTGTCACATGAGGTCTCACGTGTCCAGGCGAAGCGGCGCTGGGGTGAGGCAGTCACGTGGCTGAGGGCTTCCAGGAGGAGCTGCCGCACCCCCGCCGGGTCCTGTGTCGGTGCCGCTCTGGGGGCCGCGGTCCGGCGACCTGGGGAGGATTTCTTGGAGCTGTTTGGTAGTCATGGGACGAGAGTCCCTCCTCCAGGGTGGACGGGGTGCTGGGACGAGCCCGAGGGGGCCCTCCGTGGGAGGGGCGGGGGTGCTCTGGCCTTCCATGGCCTCATTGCACCTGACTCCTTCCCCGCGTCCCCCCCAGCTGACGCGGTGGCCCCACCGGCCTCTGACTCTCATGATCGTGGAGCCCTCTCCCCAAGAGCCTGTTTGGGAGAGACCCGGGCTCCAGCTCAGAGGGCGTGCAGGGCCAGAAAGTGGAAATGAGTTTCTTGTTTGTTGTTTTTAAGAAAATTGTTATGAAAAATTCCAACCATCTACAAAAGTAAGATCATGTGGCCCTTCTCCCGCCCCTCCAGGAACTTCTGGCTGCCCTCCCCCGGCCCAGCTCCTGGCCGGCTGGCGTCCTCATCCACGGAGGACCTTTCCAGCCACAGTGTCTACGAGACAGGCATCCTGTGGTGGCGCTGTCTCAGCAACAGAGAAGGCACTTACTGTCATGTTTGAATCTTGCCAAACTGGCAACTACCTTCCCACTTCCCAAACTACCTCAGTTTCTTAAGAGAAGGCTCGCTTTTGAGTCAGAACCGTAATCACTAAGGCATGTGCCTCGGGGGGCAGCAGGGTCCGTGCACCCTTGGCCCGGTGCCCCGCGGCTCCGCTGGTGTGCGTGCAGCACAGCGTGTTGGCCTCCTGCGTGTGCAGTCTGGGCATGTCATTTATCACGCATGTGGAACGTTCCATCTGCACCAGGGTCCCCCTCCCCTGGCTGTTCTGAGCCCCCTCCCTGCCCGCACCACCCCAACCCCTGCCAACTGCAGGCCTGTTCTCGTGTCCGTAGTTTGGGTGTTTGGTGCATGGCACGGGCTCAGCGTCGTCCTCTGGCGTCAGTGCAGCCCGGGGATGTTGCCTGTGTCCATGTCGGCTCCTTTCTCGCCGCGTGGCGCTCCTCCGTGTGGGCGGTGGGTGCGGGTCCCACAGCAGGTGCCTTCCCGCAGTGAGGCCTGCAGAGTGTGGGTCCGAGGGAAGGAAGAGGGCCTGACGCCAGGCCGTGTGCGTCCCTGAGATTTGATCTTGCTGGTGCCGGGAGCCTGATGGGGAGGCGGCTGGCCAGGCCAGGCGGGGGTGAGAGGCAGGATTGGTAAACTCGGTCACCAGCTGGGGTGCAGGGGAGTGTGGGCTTGCTGGGAGGGTGGCCCAGCAAGAGGCCAAGGGCCTTCAGGACAGGACATTTGACATGGGGCTCCCACGAGTGACCTAGAGCATGAAGCAGATGGCCCAGGCACGGGGTCTGCTTCTTTCCACAGCGCTGGCTTCCTGGGGGGGGTGGGGGTGGTGGGGGAGGTTGGGGAGTGGGGGGCTGCTCCCTCAGTCCGGTGACTTTCCAGGGTCCTGTCTACTGGGCCACATCTTTGGGAAGTAAACCGAACCTCTGGCCTGACACCGGGGTTGCACCGTCCGCCAGATGCCCTTGGTCCCTCACGAACCCTTCACTGGCCGGAACCCCCCCATCCCCGGATGGGAACAGGCGGCAGGCTGTGCAGGTGGGGAGTGGGGCCCCATAGGGCTGGGGGTGCGAACACCTGTTCGCACATGGCCATGCGGGTCCTGTCCTCAGGTGCCACACCTGTCATGGTCTCACAGCCCCAAGAGCACCCCACCACCACCCCTGAGGGCAGATTCTGGGCGGTGTCACACTGCCCTCGGGTTATGAGGTGTGAACTGTGCTGGGCTCAGATGGCAGTAAGCGTGCACGGGGTGGGTAAGAGAGGGGCTGGTGTGTCAGCAGGGCCAAGTCATTCCGGAAGGTTCCGGAAGGATCCAGACGTCGTGCATGTGAGCCCTGGCAGGTGGGCGGGTGGATGACAGAGAAACGCGTGCCCTGTGCCGGTGGCCGGGGTGCTGATGCGGGCCTCCCCCATCCGGAGGCTGGGCTGGTCGGGGAGGGTTCCCCCCCGCACGAGGTGCTTCGGCTGCGATCCGGAGGTGGGGTGACCAGGGGGTGCACAGGGAGGAGCCTGCGCACCTGGGGAAGGGCTGCAGTGAGGAGGTGACCTGCCGCCTGCAGGGAGGTCCTGGCCTCTGCCCCGGCGCAAGGCCGCTGGGCCTGGGCGCGGTGGTGGTGCTTGTGCAGGGGAGTTAGTGGGGAGCAGCAGAGACGGGAGTGTGGGGGGCTGTCTTGGTCAGCCCAGCGGCCCTGACAGTGCAGACGGACCCAGACGGGGAGGCTTAACCCCGACGTGTCCTTCCTGCCCCCGGAGACGAGGTCTGAGGGCCGGGCGGCCACACGGCAGCTTCTGGTGAGCGCACTCTCCCAGGCTGGCGGACTGACGAGGAGGGAGCACCGGGCTCTCCCTCTACCGGGCTCGCTAATCCCATCAGGGGACCGCCCTCCGGACCTCATCTAATCACTCCCAGAGGCGCCTGAGGGGCTCAGTCAGTTAAGCATCCATCTGTGGCTCAGGCTGTGATCTCACGGTTCATGAGTTCAAGTCCCTGCATTGGGCTCAGCACAGAGCCCACTTCAGATCCTCTGCCTCTCCCCCGTTCGCATTCTCTCTCTCTCACAAAAATAAATATGAAAAAGTTTTTAATAAAAGTAATCACTTCCTAAAGGCCCCTGCTGACACCATCACAGGGGAGCACCGGGCTCCACCCAGGAATTTGGGGGACACAGACATTCAGCCCACAGCAGTGCGTGTGATGGGGAAAGACTGAGAAGGTATTTTGGGGACCACCTGGGGGGCCCAGGAGACCAGACAGCTGCCTGGAGCCGGTGGTGACTGAGGGACAGGCTGCATGTGCCCCTGGGGGCCTGTGGAGAAGCCGGGCTGGGGGGTGCGCGAGGCCATGAGGAGGGCTGGACTTAGGGGGACGGGTGTGGTCCAGGGAGGAAGGAAGGAAGGACAGATGGACGGTCAGACAGGGTAGGAAAAGGCCGGAGGTCTGTTGGGGGAGGTCCCTGCGTGTCAGGAGCCCCTCCCCCACCTCTTTTCAGATTGGCCCCTCGGGGCAGGTCTGTGCTGAGAGCCGCTGTCCTGGGCCCTGCCACTGTCACTGCTGGCAGCCACCAGCCTGGGTTTCGGGGACAGTCACGCTTCAGCCCTGGACTCCCTTAAGTCACCACGTAGGCCTCCGCTCTGCCTGGGACAAAGCCCGCCCTTGCCACCCCCCCCTGAGCTCCCGTTCCCGGGGGTCTGGATCCTTTTTCCAAGACCTTTCTTCCTTACGATTGGATCCTCAGAGACAGACTTTACAAAATGTGGCACATGTGTGCACCCAGCCCCCATCCAGTCAAGGTCTATATATAAGTCGGGTGTCCCAAGACCCCTGTCCGGTTCAGGAACGTGCCGGAATGGCTCACAGAACTCAGGAGAACACCTGAGTGTGCTAGCTTTTCGGCAAGGGGACAGCTCGGGGCCAGCCTGACGGAGAGCCGCGGAGGGCGAGGTGCGGGCCGCGGGGCCCTCCAGACCCCGTCGGCTGGGGACGGGCGAGGGAGCTTCGTTACGCAGCCGTGAGATGGAATCCTCGGCCCCCGGCCCTTCTCCCCTCCCCGGAGGCTGGGGGTGGGGGCCCCCCAGTGCCCCCCACCCCGCGCTGTCTGAGCTTCCTGGCCCCAGGCTGGTCATCTCCTCAGCGCACGGGAGCTCCGTCCCCATCACCCCCGAGAGCGCCAGGCCCACCCCCGGGGGAAGTGTGAATTCATCCAGCCCCTCCAGGTCGTGGGGGGGCCAGCCCGCGGCGGCGGCGGCGGCCCGGGCTCCTCACGTGTGCCCGCGGAGCCGATGGGAAATGGAGTCAGATTCCGGATTGCCTGCGTCTCCTCGTCGCCTCCGAGGTGTGCTTTGGGGCTTCTGTGACGTGCCTGCCAGGTCTGCCCAGTGTCAGGTCGGGGTACTTGATTGGGGGCGCCTGGGCAGCTCAGTCGGCTGGGCGTCCGGCTTCAGCTCAGGTCATGATCTCACGGTTCGTGGGTTCGAGCCCCACATCAGACTCTGTGCTGACAGCTCAGAGCCTGGAGCCTGCTTC
>NC_043707.1:140534805-140561272 GCF_006229205.1 Suricata suricatta | reverse complement strand
GCGGCGGCGGCGGCGGCCCGGGCTCCTCACGTGTGCCCGCGGAGCCGATGGGAAATGGAGTCAGATTCCGGATTGCCTGCGTCTCCTCGTCGCCTCCGAGGTGTGCTTTGGGGCTTCTGTGACGTGCCTGCCAGGTCTGCCCAGTGTCAGGTCGGGGTACTTGATTGGGGGCACCTGGGCGGCTCAGTCGGCTGGGCGTCCGGCTTCAGCTCAGGTCATGATCTCACGGTTCGTGGGTTCGAGCCCCACATCAGACTCTGTGCTGACAGCTCAGAGCCTGGAGCCTGCTTCGGATTCTGTGTCTCCCTCGCTCTCTGTCCCTTCCCTGCTCTTACTGTCTTTCTCTCTCTCAAAAATAAATAAAACATAAAAAATTTTAAAAAAACAACCCAACCTGATGGGCTGCACGTCGTCCGTGGGTCTGGAGGGGCGCGGCATGTGTTCTGGTCGCGAGGTCTTGGCCCTCACGAACCTGCTCCTGCACTCGGCCGTCTCCCTCCTCGCTCCTCGGAGGACAGAGACGGAATCTCGGGGCACTGTGCTGACGCGTGCCTGCTGCCCCCAGGCCCGCACGCTCTCTCTCGTGCCCCGACTGCAAGCTGCCCTCGCTCCTGGGACTCCTGCGAGCATCCTGTATGTGCTGTGAGGCCGGGGCCAAGGTCACTTGCATCCCCGCTGATAACCCATCAATCCGGGACCATTTATGGAAAGGCCCGTCCCTTTCCCACCACGTTTCATGGCAGCCTTGTCATGAGGCGGGTGACCGTGTGGGGACCTGTTTCTGGACTCCTGTCGCACTGATCTCTCGTGCCCACGTCCCACTGTTCTGATCCAGCTCATAATATCCGTCCGTGTCGGAGTTGTCAGTCCTCCGGTTCTGTTTTCCTTCAAGATGACCCCGCTGCCCTTTGCCTCTTCCATTTCTATACAGGTTTCATGATTGGCTTATAAATTTTCAAAACCCAGTGAGGCCTTTGGTTGGTCGTAGTTGGACTGCATTTGAATTTATAGATCAGCGCGGGAGAAGCGACGTCTTTACGCACTGAGCCTTCTGTGCGCCTTCACGTCCTCGGCAACGGCTCGCAGCCCCCCGCACGTCACCGGTGTTTCACTTCGATGCCATCGTATGTGATGCTACTTTTATGGTTTTCTATAAAACGTATTTGTTGATAGAAACGTGCTGAGAAACGTGTTAATCGTCGTACGTGGACTTCTTGTCCCGCGACCTCGTCACGGTCACATATTAACGCCAGCACGGCATCTGCGTTCGCCTTTGGGATTCTCCCACAATCCTCTGTCAGCAAATGGCTTTTGTGTCCACCTCCCCGTCCCTGCGCGGTCGCCTTGCGGCACGGGCGCCTTTACCTTTCCAGAACAGCGTGGAACAGAAGTGGTGACAGCCGGGATCCTCTTGCTCCTGATCTTTGGGGAAAGGGTGCAGAATTTCACCATTAAGGATGTTTGTGAAGTGATTTTTTTCTTCTGTAAATCCCCACCATTAAATGAAGGTGGTTCCATCTTACTCCTGGTCAAGTTTTTGTCCTGAATTGTATTAGATTTTATCAAACGCTTCCTGTCTTCATCTCTTGACATACTTTTTTCTTTTTGTCTATTAATAAGGTACATTAACTGATTGACTTGAATGTCACCCACCCCCACACCCCCTTTTTGCACTCCATTTGATTGCGATGCCTTCCTTACCTTTTCTATATTTTGCCGGATTCACTTTGCTAATGTTTTGTTTGGTGTTTTTGCAACTTTATTTGTGATAGAGGTTGGCCTATAATTCTCCTTTTTTGTAATGTTACTGTCAGAATTGAACAGGGAGGTAGTTTGGCTTTATAAAATTAAATGAGCTTTTTGGGGCGCCTGGGTGGCCTAGTCAGTTAAGTGTTCGACTTCAGCTCAGGTCGTGATCTCACGGTCCGTGGGCTCGAGCCCCGCGTCGGGCTCTGTGCTGACGGCTCAGAGCCTGGAGCTGCTTCCGATTCTGTGTCTCCCTCTCTCTCTCTGCCCCTCCCCCGCTCACGCTGTGTCTCTCTCTGTCTCTCAAAAAAGGAACAAACTTTAAAGAATTTTAAGTTAAATGAGATTTTTTTAAAAAGTCCTTGGGAAGGTTTTACATAAGATTGGTGTTATTCCTAACTTAATTATTTAGAAGAATTCACCAGTAAGGCCCCGTGAACCTGAAGTTTTCATTGTGGGAATGTTCTAAATGCTGCTTGATTTTTCAGATAGAAACCAAGTACCCAAATGTTGTACGTCTTCTTTTGTCATCTTTAGTTGTGTTTTGAAGGACTTCTAAATGTCTGAAGATTTATTGACATAGTTCAAATATCTTTAATATCTTTAGATACTATTAAATTATTGGGAGTTTGTCTTTCTCTTTTTAATTTCATGAGTTTTTCAGTATGTATTTTGTGCCATATTAGGTGCATACAAATTTAGGATCATGATATCTGCTTTTCAGATTGATACTTCTACCATCAATTTTTAAGATGAAAAATACTGTTAGCCTGTGAGGCTCCTTTGTCCAGCATCAGCACAACCACACCAGCACCTGTGCGTTTCCATGGTGTCCTTCTACTTTCGACTCTTTCGTGTCATACTTTGAAAACGGATCGTACTAGCAGAAGTTGTTTTTAGTTTAGGCTGACAGTCCATGTCTTTTAATTGAAGCATTATTCCACTTACATTTAGTGTGATACTGATGTTACAGTTTAGATCTGACACCTTACTGTTCACTTTACAACCACCCATCTGTTCCCTTTTCGCCTTCCTTTCTTACCTGCTTTAGGCTCGGTATTACTATTCCAAACCCTCCCCGTTATTAGCTTTGCTAAGAAATACTTTTAAAAATATATTTTTTTAAATATTCTGGCTGCCTTAGAAATTACAAGACACGTTCTTGGAATGTACCTTAAATTCAATACTTGTTTCCCGGGAAAGGAACACTTAGGACTTAGAACACTTGGGTTATATTTAACTCCTATCAATTCCATGCTGTTACTGCCGTGCACGTGGATATTACATATATTTTAAACCCCACAAATCATCACTAGTAATTGTTTTAAGTGATGCTCATTCAGATTCACCTGTTTATGTGACCTTCTGAGGGGCTTCATCTATATCTTCCTGAATGATCACGCTTATGTCTGAGGCCCTTTTTCTTCTGTTTGAAATGCTCCCTCTAGTATTTATGTTGGCACAGATTTGCTGATGATTAATTGGTCTTGTTTGCGTGAAAATGTGTTCTGCGTTCATTTTTGACGGGTATTTTCCGCTGGGTGCACTGGTGTAGACAGGATCGCTCCTCCAGCACTTGGAGTTCATGGTTTTCTGGCCTCTGTTGTTTCTGTCAATCTTGTTGTCCCCTTGAAGGTAATGCTTCTTTCTTTCTCTCTCTTCTTTCTGCTGCTTTTAAAGGGGCCTTTGTTCTTCTGTTTCAGCAGCGCTGTGAAGAGAGGGAAGTACTGAACTTATCCCAACCAAGGTTACAGAGCTCCTTGGATCTGGGGCATAATATCTTTTGTCTTTTTGGAAAATGTCAGCCAGTATCTTTTCAACTCCTGCCCTCTTCACGCTGCCTGCTCCCCAGGACTCCGACCCGTGCTGTCCCACCCTGTCCCAGATGCCTCTGGTGCTCTTTTTGGCGTTCTTTTTCCATCCCGGTTTTCTTTACCTTCTGTGCTTCAATCTGGATATTTTCTACTGATGTGTCTTATTTGGTCTAATCTGCTTTTAAATCTCTCTCCTGAATTATTAATTTCAATTACTCTTTTTTGCCTTTTAAATTTCTGAAATTCTAGGATTTTTTAGGGCTGCTTTTTCTCTGGATCTAGTTCAGTGGTGAAATTCTCTCCTCTAATCTTTCTGAATGCATTTGAAAGTCTGAATCACCTGAGTCTATTTCTGTAGACTATTTCAGTATGCTTCTATTTCTTGGCCTGCCTGGTAATTTTTGATTGAATATCAGATGTTGTGTTTGAAAAACTACAGGCACTCTGAATGATGTTATTTTCCTTATGAGATCATTTAATTTTACTTTGGCAGACGGAGTGCGGACAAATCACCGTGTTCAGCTCCGGCTGGCCCTGTGCCCATTTCCCGTATGTCTTTCAGTAACGCCGGCCCCTTAGGTCTGGGGGTCACTGCAGCTCTGGTTTCCCCGGCACCAAGAGCAGGATAAAATCTCTACCGGGGCTGTCTTTGGGGGTTTTTTTCCTTTCGACAGGTGCTTTTTGCCTGGCTTCTTGGCCTCTGGCCTTGAACTTGTGCAGCTCGGGTCCTGCAGATGCCCCAAGGGACACCCCAGGCTGGGTTGCAGGTTCTCTGCTCCATGGCTCCCTTTTTTGCAGGGTCTCGAGGGAGCCTCGCGGGCCAGGTGAGGGCGCTGCCCCAGCAACCCGAGGGCAGCGCATCCGCCCCAAGGGGCTTGTTCTCCAGCCTCCAGACCCAGCGGAACTTGCCCCGCTCCGTGGTGGGCGCGCTCGGGACCCAGCACCTTTTGCTTCCTTCCTGGACAGGAATGGCCATCCCAGGCCTGGCCCGACATCGTGTTCTGAGAACACGTACCTTGTTTGGCGTCACCGGTTCCCAGATGGACAGGAATTCTGTCTCCGGGTGGTCGTGGGCGAGGCGGCTGGTCCTGCTGCGGCCCTGGGCGCTGGGCAGCTGTGAGCAGTTTTTAAAAGCGAATCCACAGAGGAAAACCCCCACCCAGGGAAGACTCCCTTTCAGCATGAGTTTATTTGCAGTAGGTTATTTGGAAGTCTGTATACAGCTTTCCGTAGACTCTGAGAAATTTTGGTCAGCCATTGCTTTCTTTTTTCTTTTCTAATGTTTATTTTTGAGAGAGAGAGACAGACAGACAGAGCATAAGCAGGGAAGGAGCAGAGACAGAGGGAGACGCAGAATCTGAAGGAGGCTCCAGGCTCCGAGCTGTGAGCACAGAGCCCGACTCGGGGCTTGAACCCGTGAACCGCGAGATCATGACCTGAGCCGAAGTCGGACATTTTACTGACTGAGCCATCCAGGCGCCCTTCAGTCAGCCATTTTGTTAAAACTTGATTTGTACCACCAAACTTTAAGATCTTGTGATAAAATTATTAGCGGAACTGTTCTAACTTCCTGCTCAAAACCCCTCTTAGGATTGGTTTTCTTCGCAGCGAGAGCGTTCGGGGAGGGGGGGCGGCTGTGAGGACCCCCAGGAGGTTGGTGGGGGAGGGGAGGGGGAGGGGGGCGGCTGTGAGGACCCCTGGGAGGTTGGTGGGGGAGGGGAGGGGGGCGGTCAAGGGGTTGCGCCCCCACGGGTGCTCCGCCCCGGCTCTGGGACTCCATCCCCGGGGTCACCCGGCATCCACGTGAGCCTTTCTCAGTTTGGCAAGTCAGCAGCCTGATCCCTGCGCTCGCGCGCACCCCACTGGGTCCTGAGGGCAAATCCAAGGCGGGCTCCTAAGCGGGCGGCCTGCATGTCCCCATCACTCATGCCTCTCCCTCTGGAAGAGGAGCGCTTCCCATCCCCTTCCCCGGCCGCTGACCGGGTCCTCCGGGTCCTCTGCGACGTGGCAGCCCCGTCCTCGGGAACCAGCTTCCCCACCCTGCTGCCCTGGCCAGGGGAGAGAGGGCGGGCGGGGCCCTACCAGGGCCCGAAAGGCATCGTGCTGGCAGGGGCTGGCAAAGGCCCGACGGGCGCTGAGTGCGGCGCTCACGCGGTTTTAGCTGCAGAAGCCCGGCCTGGCAGCAGGTGTGGCCGCGGGTCAGCCTGGAACCGAGGCAGGTGCTGCGGCGGACGCCCAGGAGCAGGGGTGTCCCGTGGGCCCGGCAGAGCCCGCGGATGCTGCCCCCGGCGTGTCCACCCGGCCTGGGGCTCCTCTCTGCAGCCTGGTCAGGCCCTTTCAGTCATGACATCACTGGGGGCCACCCTGCTTCGGCTGCTTTGGTCAGTGGCCTTCCCCGCCCCCGCAGGGCCAAGGTTGGGGAGGGGACTGAGGAGCAGGTGAGGAAGGGCCGGCGGGAAGCAGCCGTGTTCCCGTTTGTTCCCGGCGAGGGGACCCAGGCCTGAGGATGACACACGCCGTGGGCCGTGAAGCCTTGCCCCAGAGCACGTCCGGGGTGCCCATCCTGAGGGCCGCCCCCCATGGCACGTCACTGCCCAGCTGTCCCCTCCGCGTCCCCCTGTCCCCCTGTTTCTTCATTGTGTGTATCGTCATTTGCTGTCAGCTCCAGGAGGACAGTCTTCTGTCCGCTTTCTGTTGTGTCCCTGGTGTCCGCGGGGGGGTGCTGACCGCAGGCAGGGATGAGGAGATGCGGGCAGCAGTTTTGCTCCCGGCTGGGCTGGTCTAGCGGTCTGTTGTTTTCCATGTACTTACCTAGACTTTTCGTGGCGGTGTTGTTACAAGGCCGAGTCCTGTGCAGGGTCCTTGGGACGGGGTGGCCCCTGCTGTACCGGCAGAGCCGGGCGGCCATGACCCCTTCCGCGGGGACCAAGGCTGTGGCCCACGTGGCCTGAGAAGGCCACCGCCTTCCCTAGCTCAGCGCCGCGGACCCTCACCTCCAGCCGGGAGCACCGTGCTGAGAGGCGGCGCGTCCTGGTGCAGACTTGTGACCTGGGACGTCCCTTGGGGACACAAGGTCTGCGTCCTGTGCCTGTCCCACCCCACGGCCCCGGCCCCTGGCACGGGGGCAGCGTGTCCGTCCCTCAGAAGCTGCCGGGCTGACGTCCCGCCTGAAGCCCCAGCTGCTGTTGCAGAAGGTCCCGCGGAGCAGGAGGAAGGAGCCCGTTGGGGTGCGTGGTCGGCGAGAGCAGGGGACCCGGGGGGAGAGTCCTGGGAGCCCAGACGCTGGTGCGGTGACGTGGCGCAGAGAGCAGCCCCAAGGGCCGCCGGCCCCCACCTTGGTCCCCTCGTGCCAACTCTGCACATGGTCCTGGATGACCGAGTGACCAGGACATCTAGACATCGTAACCCGAAATGCCTCTTTGACATGACTGTTCTGTGTCACAGAATGCGCCAGGCGGTGCCCGCCCTTGGGGGCACAGATTCGGGGTGGGTCACTCTCCCAGAGGATGCGGTGCCCGCTCCGCCCTGAGCCCTGGCCGCACGCCACTCCCACCCTGTGGCCTCACTTGGGGCCACGTCACCAACGTGGGACCCTCTCCCTGGGGGCATTTGGCCGTCCAGTCACCGTACCCTGAGCAGGCCACATGGTGGGGGCGCTCGTGCCTGGTTCCCAGGGGCCGCCCGGGGCCGAGCTGGTCACCCCGGGTTGTGGCCCGCTGCCCGTGCCCGAGAGAGGCCCGGGCGCGGCCCCGTGTCTGCGGGCACAGCTGCTCCGCGCTCCGTTCTCTGCGCCCTCGAGACGCCCGATCGCCATAGAAACTGAGCTTGCCGCTTCCCTGCAGCCTCCTGATCACAGAGCTCCGGAGACGGGGGTGGGGGGCCCGCACGCACCCAGCGCCGCCCACGGCCGGCTCCACCCAAGTCCACGTCCACGGCGCCTGGGAGGGTTGACCGCGCGGCCGAGACAGAGGCCGGCGAGCCCCGGGGCTGTGGGCGGGCGCTGTGCGAGCACGAGGGCCCCCACGCATCTGTGGGCCGAGCTCCACGGGGACGAGGCGAGTCCGCAGGGCCGGTGCTGTTCCCGGAGCAGCCGCCCTGCACGCACGTGCTCTTTTCTTCCTTGTGGACCGAGCCTGTCACTTCAGATCAGGAAGAAGGGCTGTGACCTTCCGGGTGGAAACACAGACTCTGCGAACGTGACTGTTGTCTGAGCCAGTGGCCCGTGAGGCCGATGGCTGTGGCCTGCGAGGGGAGGGGACTGCCGGGTGCCCAGGGCCTCCGTCGTCACCGCTGAGCTCAGGGGCCCAGGAGGCCGCGTGGGCCCCATGCAGCCCTGCACGTGGGGAACCTTCTGAGCTTGGAACGTCCGGGGGGTTTTGGTGTTTGCCTTCCAGGAAGGACACTTAAGAAGTCAAGGACGTGCTAATCCCAGTCCAGTCAGAGAGAAGCCCGGGCCGACCCCCAGAGGGGCCAGCGCCGCGGTGTCTGACTGAAGCCAGCGAGGTCGTCCACTCTGGCCTAAGAAACCGCCACCCGCAGCGGATCCGAGGACGGACGACATGCCGGGCGGGACAGGGTGTCATCTGGGCCAGAACCGGCACAGCAGGGAAAAGCCGAGCAAGTGGAACAGAGCGTGTGCCCTAGTGGGTGACGGGGCACCAGTGTCGGTTCTTCGGCTCTAACGAAGGCTCCACGCTCTCGTGCGACGTTGACCAGCGGGGCCCCGGCCTGCTTGCGTGTGGTCTGCGCCGCTCCTCCCCTCGAGCGTGTCAGAAGGGAAGCCGGCTGGGCGGGAGGTCGGAGGCCAGGCAGGTGTTGGCCTGAGGGGAGCTGTGGGCGGGTGGTGCGGGGACTCTGTTTATCTGAATCGCGTCAGACTGCAGAGTATGTAGTGTCCCCGCCTTCCCTTGTGGTTCTTTACGGCTCTCCTGACCTGGGCGTGGAGCAGAACCCCCGGGGCTCCCTTCCTTTGCCTGAGGCCGTGCGTCGGACGCTGGGCCTTCCTGGGGTCGGGAGCCCCAGGGTCTCTGAAAAACAGCTTCCTGTCTGCTCGGGATGGGGTGAGGGAAACACCACCCAAGAGACCTTGTGAGTCAGAGTTGCAGAGAACCAGAGCAGCAGGATGTGTGTGTTTGGAGAAAAAGAACGGTGTCAGGAATTGGCTGGTGCAGTTAGGTAGGCGGCCAAGTCCCACATCTGCAGGGTAGGCAGACAGAGGGCCCGAAAGAGCCTGTGCTTCCGTTCAAGTCTAAGGTCCACCTGCTGCCGCATTCCCTCTTGCTCAGAGGACGCCAGTCATTTTTTTTTTTTCTCTTCAGGCCTTCAACTGATTGGATGAGGCCCACCACACATGCAGGCCTCCTATTCCTTTGATTTAAATGTCAGTCTCATCCAAAAACACCCGAATGGAAATATCCAGGACAATGTCTGACTGCACATCTGGGTGCCCTGGCCGAGCCCAGCCAAGTACAAAATGAACCATCATGTTTTACCCCCTGCCAAGAAGCACCCATGCACGTTCCGGAAACCACACTCAGTCTCTAGTTAAAGGCGGGCAGTGGTGGGCGTGGAAGGACACAGCCCAGGACGGACCTCTGGGGTTACTTCCCGTCGGCCAGCGGTGAGGGGCGCAGGGGCCGCCTCTGGGCAGGACTGGGGCAGAGGACAGGGCCTTTCTTTGCCTACGCAGAGCTTTCTTCTTTTAAATTTGATCTGCTTTATTTAAAATAAAATCCGGCACCTGCTCCCCCCTCCCCCCCAAAAAAAGTTTGAAGTGAGTCCTTAAAGAAAAAATGATAGAATTATTTCAAAATGAGTCTGAGGGGAAAGTATCTGAAATTAGTTTGTAGCCATGTTGTTGCTATGCTGCCCCTCACTCTGTTTGTACATCTTGTTTATGGCTTCATGTGACATCGAGGTACCTCAGGAACAAGTGGTTCACGGACTTCAGTGGACAGTGTGCCTGTAGCACCAGCCAGGATGGAGCTTCCCCCGTGCCCACGCCCGTGTCCTGCCTCCCAGAGGCCACACTGTCCTGAACTTGGCATTGGCCTTTCACTTACTGGAACAATTTCATCTCGTGATTGTGGATCCTAAAACAATTCATTGTTGGTTTTGCTGGTTTGGTAGCTGTCTGAGGGTGGGACCAGTTCCCAAAGCCCTTTTTATCAATCTCTCATTTTATATTGACTTTTTAGGCAGTTTGGTTTTTTTTTTAATTTTTAATGTTTTTTATTTGTTTTTGAGAGACAAAGAGAGAGTACGAGCAGGGGAGGGGCAGAGAGAGAGGAACACACAGAATCTGAAGCAGGCTCCAGGCTCTGTGCTAGCTGTCAGCCCAGAGCCCGACACAGGGTGTGAACCCACAAACTGAGATCATGACCTGAGCCGAAGCCAGATGCTTAACCGACTGAGCCACCCAGGCACCCCTAGGCAGTTTGGTTTGCCAAGGGTGGCTTAGGTCGGGCGTTACCGCTGGCTGGTCTGTGGCAGCCATGCACTCGCTGTGTCACTTCCCAGCCTACGGTCTGTGGCCCGGGGCGTCTTCAGACTCTCCTGGATGTCCCCAGGCCCACATGCAACAGTTTCTCTTGGGCTTTGACCAAGGAGTAGGCAATCGCTAGGTCATGGAGGAAGCAAATGTTCATCCCTGCAAGTACTTTTGGTCCTGAGCTAGCCCCCCTCTCAGAGAACGAGCAGCTTCTAGGTGGCTGTGGGAGATTAACCTGCGCCCACCGCTCAGGCATGAGCGATGCCCGAGGTGCGATTGTGTTTCCCCGAACAATCAGGAGGTGGGGCTTCTGGTCCTTTTCATCCACTGTCTGACTTCTGCGAAATGCCTGTTCTTGTCTTTTGTTCATGCTTTTCCTTTGTTAACTTCTGGAACTTGTGTGTGCGTCCTGAGTCACGAAGCGTCACGGTGTGTGTGCTCACACCGCAGGCCGAGTGTCTTTTGCTTCCATGGTGGCCTCTGGATGGACACACGTGGTTGTTTTGATGCACTTCCTCTTTTTTCTACTGCCCTTTGTGTTTTCAGAGTTTTTCTAGCCTTCATATTAGTAAGATCTTCTCCTACATTTCCTTATAGAATTTCTTGTCATTTGCTCCTCATGTGTAAGTTCTAGTTTTGGGGGGGGGGGGACAGAGCTGCATGTGGAGTGGGGCCTGTGGGGGCTGTATACAGCCCTGAGTCTTGTCCCCTCGGTGAGCATGCCTGCCCACTGTACGCTCCCTAATGCCCCTTGGCCTCTGCCAGGACATCCTTGTGTGTCTTATTTTGGGCGGCTTTAACCAAATTTGAAGGCTATCCAGTTGCCTGTAGTTTAGACTTCTGTGTGGCAAGTGTGCGGCATCAAGAAACCTAGTGCTGGCGTGTCTACCTCCGGCCAGCTCGGTTCCCTCTGTGTCTCTGTGTCCCCCCGGTCTGGGCCGGTCACTTGGCGCCTTCTCTCTGCCCGACACCTGGGGGTCGTGAATGCTATGTGCAGGGTCAGGGGATGTGAACACCATGCGGGGGCACGGCCTGTCCTGTGGACGTCAGCATGGACCCGCCGCCAGCCAGGCGTGCCCCGAATCAAGCCAGGCGGCCAGGAAGGGCTGGGTGTGGCAGGACGCACGCTGTCAGCTGGGCAGAGGCCCTGGGGTCACCGGGGACTCCTGAGGGGGGTACTTGCCTTCCGGGGACCCCAGGCCTGAAGCCCAGGTGTGAACTCGCGGCGGGGGAGCAGGAGGGTGAAGGCTGGCGCCCCCTCCCGCCTGGCCCTGCTGAGAGCCTGCGGCGGGGAACCGCTGAGGGGTCCCTGGGCAGCGCGGGGCTCCCGCTGCAGAGGAATCCGACTTCTGGTTCCTCGGGCTCCCGCTCGAAGAGGGGCGGGCCGCAGGCCTGGCGGTGACTCTGGGCCGTCTTGGCGCCGTCCAGCCAGAGCTGGTAATTTGCTTGTTTTAAAAACATTCCGTTAGAGTTTCCACACCGGTGTGTAAGCGCGGCTCCTCCACGGCTCCGAAAGTGGCTTTCATGCGGACTTTATGAAAGCACAAAGCTTCCCGCTGTCTCCTGAGTGTCCTGTGTGTCCCCGCCTTTGCTCGGCGTGGTCGGCAGGAGCGAGTTACGAGCACTTTCAGGGAAGAATAAAACCCACATTTCTAGTTACACGACCCGCTCCGGCCTGTTTGCTCCGCGGCGTCCTCGCTGCTCGCGGTGTTGGTGTGTGTTTGGAGCCATGTGCTGGGGAGCGCCCGGCTCAGCGCCAGGGCCCGGCCTCTGCCCCACCTCTGCCCCGAGATCTGTCGGACTGGGGACCCCGGGCGGGCGGGTCGCCCGGCTGGCCGTGGACTCCGCGGGGCAGCCGCGGCCCCTCCGTGGACGGGAAGGCGGGAGCTCCCGGCCCGTCTGAACCGCGTCCCCGTGTGGGAAAGGGGGCCTGGCTTCCGCGCCCAGAGGAGGAGGCTGGAAGGGAAAACAGGGAGGCGGTGGGTCTCCGTCAGCGTGTGGCCGGGCACCCGGTCGCTTCAGCCCCCGTGGGCGGGGCTGGTGGGCGGCCGGCCGCAGGCTCACCTCCCCCCTGTCCTCCCCAGAGTCCATCTACCGCCGCGGGGCCAGAAGATGGAGGAAGCTGTACCGCGCCAACGGCCACCTCTTCCAGGCCAAGCGCTTTAACCGGGTGAGTGCCCTCGGGGCCCCGCTCGCCGGCCCGGCCTGGGGCCGCAGGGGCCGCTTCCAGAACTGAGCCGGAGCCAGGCTCTGGGCGGGCCTGGGCTGTGCGCGGCGGCTGTTGGACGGCTGCAGTCTGTGCATCTCGGGTCGCGGTGCCGGGTGACACCGGCCACGCCGCGTGCGCCCCAGGGGCCCCACACCACACCGCCGGGCCCTTTCCGTCCGTCGTTTCTCTGCGGGACGCGGTCACATTCCCTGGTAGTGAAGGTCTGTGTGGCCTTGTGGAAGTGGGGGGCGCGCCTGCGTGTCCGGGGCCGCCGGAACCCACGCCGCAGACGGGGCCGTAAGCAAAGCCCTCTGCTCCCCGCTGTGGAGCCACAAGCCCGGACTGAGGCGCGAGCGGGGCTGGGCTCCCGTGGGGGCTCGTCCTGGGTCAGGAGCTGCCCCATCTGACATCTGCTCGCCCCCCTTGAAGCCTCTGTCGTCTCCTAAGGACAACCGTCAGGGCTAGCGCCCACCCGCCGCAACCCAACTCCATTTTAACTAAGCGCCACTACAAAAACTCCTTCCAAGTGAGGCCACATTGGGAGCTTCTGAGTGGACGTGGATTCGGGGGACACCATCCAGCCACTGCAGCCTGAAGGCCTTTGCACGTGCTGAGCGCCGCGCCCTGCACACCCTCCCCCTGCTCTGCCTCACCCTCTGTCTCGGCTCACGGGCGTCCCTGCAGCCCTTGCTCTGAGTGCCGCCCCCTCCCCTGGGGACTCGCACACGGTTTGTTGTTTGTTGTAATTAATAACTGGAGGAAGGCCAGCCAGGGAGACCTCTCCAGGAGACTGTAGGGACCAGGAAAGAATGGGGCGTGTCTGTCAGGAGTGAGAAGGACGCTGGGGGCCGGGGCTGGGGCCGGGCTGTGGGATGTCCCGGGGAGCTCCGGCCTCACCGAGCGAGTGAGTGCCTGCGGGCAGCGGTGAGGCTGCGTGAAGAGCGGGCCTCGTCACATCCCTGGCTGGACTGACTGGGTGTGGACGGGGTGCTTTGGGGTCAGGCACCAGACAGGATGAAACCTGGCTGCCAGCAACGTGAAGGAACGGAAACATCCCAGCTCCCAGGATGCGAGGGCCCTGCCACCCCTCCGTGTTGGTGTTACCAGCCAGCTCTGCGCCCGGGACGCTTCTCCTTCTGCACATCCGGGCTCGGGCTTGCTCCTGGACAGGAGGGGCCTCAGCCAGACCGGACCGGCCACCTCTCGGGACATCACGGAAGGTTCTGGAAGCCCCACTCCCCCATGTTGACGTTCAGTGAAACGCGGTTTCCTTGGCCACAGCTGGCTCACCGGTCCAAGACGAAGCCCGCCCCCCCAGCAGGACAGGCCGGGGCCCGGGCAGCACAGGGGCCTGGCTCGTTCCCGCTGCCCCTGCACCTTTTAGAAGAAGACCCCGTCTCTCTGATCACCGGGCGCAGACCCTGACACTGCTGCCCCCGCCCCCAAACCAGTGAGAAAACGCTTCTCCTCCCCGTAGGGCGCCCTACTGCACATGTCCAGCGGTCCCCAGAGCGCCTGAGTGGGTTTACCCGCTCACGGGAGGGCAGAGGGGGCCGGCCAAACACCCTCGCCTCAGATCGTTTGGTTACTCACAGAACGAGGAGGCAGGCGTGCGCAGAATTCGTTGCCCGTTTTGATTTCCCGCCTGACTGTCTTTGGCTCAGCGTCCCGTGTCGTACCCGGACCCTGGAGGCCGGCTCTCTGCGCGTCCCCTCGACCTGTCACTTGAAAGGTTGTTTGCAGAGCCCCGGTGAGCCAGGCCCCCCACGTGGCTGTGAGAAGCTCCCGAGACCTCAGTTCTTCCTCGTGACTCGTGGGCGGAGCCTGAGCGGACCGTCCGGCTGAGACACCCTCCTGGGTCTTCGTCCACCCTTGACGTGATGTTTCTTCTAGAACAATGAGAAGAGTTTCCTCTGGTGAACTGAAGGGAGAGAGCCAGTGAGGTTTTGGAGAAGAAATGAAAACCTCCGACCTGGAACAGGAGACGGGGCGGCACGGACCAGGTCTCGGGCAAGGCCCCGCCGGCAGGACGGGATGACGGTCAGAGCCTGGCCCTGGACGTCCGGGGCATGAGCGTCTCCGGTAAATGCCAGTCAAGGATTTCCCCTAAGCTTTTTGGTCCAAGCGACTAGAACAGGCGGTAGAAGCACTTCGTGCTGAATCCACGTTCAGGGCCGGAGAGCCGGCGCCTTAGGCTCTGTGGCCCCAAGGGCTCTGGTGCAGCCGCCAGCCCCCCGTCGTGTCCTGGCCACAGGCCGTGGGTAAACAGGTGAGCGAGGCCCTGCTCCAGTGAAACTTTATGTATAAAACACAGGCGGTGGGCCGCCTCCGGCCCACAGCTGTAGATTGCCTGCCCAGGGGCTGGAAGCTTGCAGTCGGCACCGGCTGGAGGAGCGGGTTTGGGGCCGAGCGTGAGATGCCCTCCCGCCCGCACGGGCAGGAAGCGGGATCCAGGAGATGCAGGGGGAGCAAGGCAGCTTCCCCGCCGCAGGGGCGGCAGCGGCTTCCCACGCCTTGTGTGAAGAGGCAGGAACCGTCGTCCTGAGCACCTGCCGCCTCAGAGGACCCCACGGGTGACCCAGCAGAGACCCCTGGGCTCACAGTCACACAAAGCGCGGTGGAGACCGGGCGTCCGAGCAAGAAGCAGCAGAAGCCCCGACCGACGGCTCAGACCGCAGCTAAGGGCTCGTGTGGCTGAGCGCTGGGACAGACGACGGACACACGAGCGAGGAGCCGGTTGAGTGGTGCGTCGGGAGACTGCAAGTGTCGTTACCCCGTCGATGGGTCGATGCGGGTGGATTCAGAGACTGGCGGCTCGGGTTCAGGTTTGTTTCCTTTCTCAGTGACACGTCTCCAGAAGCATTTACCTCAGGAGCCTGTTGCCGCCTGTGGCAGCCTGTCCGGAGAAGCTGGGGCCCCCGTGGACTCTCGCTGCCGTCGCTGCGCTCCAGGCCGGGCCCTGGCTGGGCCCACGGTCCGTGTCCGCCAGCTCGCGGGACGGGTGTTTAGACAACACGGAGGGCTTGGAATAAATTCTTCTCTTTCCTGTTTCCAGAGTTAAAAGTGACGAAGGGTGTGTGTGTGTGTGTGTGTGTGTGTGTGTGTGTGTGTGTGAGAGAGAGAGAGAGAGAGAGAGAGAGAGAGAGAGAGTGAGTGAGAGAACCTTGGCGCCTGTGTGCTGGGACTGGCCCGGGCTCTGGCCACAGAGCCGTGACCGAGACCTGACGTTCTGTGTGGGAGACGCGCCCCCTCAGGCCCTGGTTCCCAGTTCGGTGCTTTGCTGGTGAAGAGTTGGCTTCTTGGTGCCCTGAGCACGGGCACACGGTCCACCCGCGCCACCACGCCCCGTCCACGCGCTCAGAGGACGCCGTCATAAATGAATTCCGCGGTGTTCTCCAGGACTGAAGACTCTCTCGAAAGAAGGAAACGTGTTAAAAGTGGCAAACGAGAGCTAAACTCTGCAAACGAGTTCGAGCTAGAAAAAGATGGTCATGGAACCTGGCGGACGCACCGCCTGACACATGCGTGACCTGATGCACGCGTGACCGGGTTTCTGAACGCCTTTGTCTTCGTACACTTTCAACGCCAAGAATTAGGAAAACATCGCCAAGCAAGCTGATACTTACCATTAATTTCAAATATTTAGAACTTGAAGAACAAATATTGACTATTTAAAAACCTTTTAAACTACTCAAAAACCCAAGGTCATTGCAGTCCGCCCCCAGCAGGGCAACATAGGACACGTGATGCCAGGCAGGTCGTCCGGGGCAGGCGTGTGGACGCCCTGCACGCCCCCTCAGCCAGGTCACCGCACCCAGATGGCCCCCACGTTCCACACACGGCCCGGCAAGGGCTGCGACACCCCTCAGGTCCCTGCCAGCGAGGGGGGCCTTGTCACCCCTGCCAGAGCAGCGGCCCCTGGGCTGGGCAGAGCCTGGTGCCCTGATGTGACCAGCTGCTTGGGCCCCCTCTCGTCCTAGCTCCCCATCGTCTTCTGGGGAGGCCGCGAAGCTGCAGGGAGGCGTGGTGCGGGCTCCAGGGCGCGGGCCTGCCTGACGCGGCTGTCCTTACAGAGAGCGTACTGCGGCCGGTGCAGCGAGAGGATATGGGGCCTCGCGGGGCAGGGCTACAGGTGCGTCAACTGCAAGCTGCTGGTCCATAAACGCTGCCACGTGCTCGTCCCGCTGACCTGCAAAAGGCATATGGTGAGTGGGGGCCGGGCCCGGGGCGGGGGCAGCCTCAAGCCCACGGCCCACACCGACCCCGGTGGCCCTCTGTCTCCCTCTTTCGGAGCCTCGTGGGCTGCAGCCCCCCTGGGGGGGTCCTCTGTCACCTGGCAGGAAGGTGCCCCAGGCATGAAGCAGCCAGGACACAGCCCTGTGTGCCCAGTGTCCCTTGCCACCAGCCCGCGATCCTGGACTGAGAGCCCCCCGGCCCTTCCACACACTGTCCGTTTCCTTACTGAGCGTCCAGGCTCGGTGTGTGCTCCCAGGCCTCTGGCCGTCCCCCCCGATGGGACAAGGACAGAGTCCAGACCTTGTCCCCCCCCGCTGGGGAGGGGGTCCCTCCGTGCGCTGGTGTCGGGGGAATGGCACCGTCTTTCTAAAGTCCTTTCGGCTACGCCTGCCAAAAACCAGAAGGGTGCACATACCCTGTGACTCCATAGGTGCCCGGCAGCCCACAGTGTCGTCAGTCAGGGGCTGACGGATGCCGACGCCTGGATGAGTGTCCGCCAGCGGGGGGGCTGTGGCGGGGGCACGTCAGCCTCCTGGGACTCTGGTGCAGCGGTGGGGCGCGGGGAGGCTGCCAGGAGCTGTGGACGGATGCCCTGCTTTTTAAAGCACCTGCTGGAAAGGCCACAGCTGAGGTGCTCAGTGATCACCGTGCCTGTAGAATGGGGGCATTTCCTGTGGGTCTTCCCATCTCCAGGGCAACAGTGTCACCAGACGCACTTGGGTGTTGGGACATATGCTACAGTGTGCGTACCAGAACAGTGACTGTAGAAAGTCACACAGTGTCTCCAGATGCTACACCGTGACACCGAGTAGTCACTTTGTAATGCCCGTGTCTCTGCAGGATTCTGTCATGCCTTCCCAAGAACCCGCAGTAGATGACAAGGACGACGTGGACCTTCCTTCTGAGAGCACCGATGGAAGTACGGCTGCTTTCTTCCCCTGGGGGCGCCCGGGCTCGCCGCCCTGCAGTCCCTGCTTGCCTGCCTGTCTGACCACACCTCACCGCGGGGCTGGGGGCGGCCCCAGCGCCTCCCCTCGTCCCTGGGCAGAGACGGCAGGGTGGGGTGGCCTTCTGTGGCCACGCACATCTCTGGGGGCTGCCGTAGGAGTCGGGGTGGGCGTTTTCCCTCAGCGCCAACTTTGGGAGTTCTAGAAGGTGCTAGCTCTGGCGCCCACCACAGGCAGGCTGCTGCAAGGGGCTGGCCCCATGGCAGCGCCTGCTGTCTACTTGGTTCTTGAGTTTCTGTGGGATTTCATGGGGCTTGGGGGGGGTGGGGGGACCTTTTCTTAATTCTAAGAAGCATTCAGAGAATAGTTTTGAATAGTGGTTGGACTGCTAGCCTGGCTCTGAGCGCCCAGAGCCTGTGGATTATTTATTACAAGGGTTTGGAAGGGTCCTTGCCCTTGAGTGTGAATGTGAGCTCTATGCCCTTGAGGGGGGGTGAGCCCTTGAAGGATGAAATGAGACCACAGAACATAAAGCATCTAGCACAGCACCTCACACAAAGGAAACAACCCACCCTCTCACCTCCCTACCCATCCACCCACCCACCCATCTGTCCCTCCATCCAACCATCCACCCATTTATGCATCCATCCATTTGTTCATCTGTCTGAGTCGTGTCACAAATGCAGGTTCCCAGGCTCCACCCCCAGAGATGCAGAGTCAGCAGGTCTGGGTGGGGCCAGGAAGCTGCGTTTTCTTACAGCTGTATAGTCAGGTGTGGCCACTCGGCGACTCGCCAGGAATGCTGAGGGCTTGGCCTGGGCCGCTGGAGTCTGCAGTGGATCGAGGGGCCCGGGGAGCCCGTGTGCCAGGCTGTGTTTCTGACAATGCCTAGAATGTTCCGTTTTTTTCTTTCTCTCTCCACTAGTCGCTTATATTTCTTCAACCCGGAAACATGACAACATTAAAGATGATTCTGAGGTGAGTATATAAAATGGCTCATGATGTTTCCAAGTTTTTAAATAACGTCATTAGCTCATTTCCGGGGCAGTTATGGAAATTTAAATATGGACTAGACAGGTTTGGGAATCCTAACCTGTCTGACCTCACCGGAAGCGAGGGCATGGTCTGCGGACGTCTGGGGTGATGCACCCCGGGGTTCGCGGTGGACTCCCACGGAGGCTCCGTCTCTAGCACAGCAGGAATCTCCGAACCGTTGGGTGCACAGGGAGCAAGCCCGTGCAGCAGACCGGGAGCCGCTGCCGGATCTCAGACGCGAGGGGGCCGCGTTCGCTGCACAGTCCGCTCGGCGAGGTGGGCCTGGGGCCAGGTCCCTGTGAGCCCAGGCGGGAGGCCCCTCTGACCTCAGAATGCTCTTGTGTCTGGTTTGGGTGATGACCACACCTTTTCGGGAGGTGAGCCGCCACGCTTGGCACACTGGAAACTTTCCACAACACCGATTGATGGGGGGGCTGCTCCCACGCCAGTCCAGGGTGGCGCGGGCCACCGCGGCCGGCTGGCCCCACCTCCACAGAGGAGACCCCATGCTCACAGGCTTTGAGAAAAGGCAGGAGAGCTCGTCCCTAGTGGCTGGGGTCCCTAGCTTTTTCTTGTCTTTCTAGAACACGTGCACGCCCACCACTGTCTGCAGGGCCCTCGGGGTCCGTGTGGGGGTATCACCCTGGATTGGCCTTGACCTTTGTCCTGTTTCAGGCGTGTTTATGGCTGGGGAGGCCAAGGTCAGAGCGGGATTGAGAGGTCCTCGCTGAATTTGCTGGTGACCTGGTTCTCCCCTCACACCTGAGGCTCAGTGCCTGCATTTTCTACAGCAGTCTCCTGCCTCCTGTCACAGGACAGGCGTTTCCTGGGAAACGGGAAATTGGTACCTCGAGAAGCAGCAGGATGTTGGCACCCACGGGCACTGCCCGCCTGGCTCTGGGGGGCGGGGCGTGCAGTACGGAGAAGTAGGTCTGTTGGGGGCAGTGAGTCGGGGTGCACCGGTCTGGGACCCAGCTCAGAAGCACAGGCTGCTGGCACGTCACCGCTCAGTCTTGCTGGGGGCACATCCTTTATGGAGGTCCCCGGGGCTTTCTGGAGTGCAGGTGCGTCCCCACACCTGCTGCGGGTTCCATCCCCCGGTGCCCCCTCTCTGTCCAGATGGCATCGCGGACCCAGGGCTTGCTCCTGAGCTGCACGCTTTGTCAGATTTTATCTGCATCACACCCTTCCTGGATGTGCCTGCTGGACTTCCCCCACACCACAGAGCACTTCTCCAAGTCTTGGGGGTCACTGACCAAGTGTCCTACGGGTCACTTACTTCCAGCCCCCTCTTCTGGAGCGAGCGCCAGACCCCACAGGGAAGGGCTTGGGTCCCACCCACACATCTAGGTGGGCGCCTGGGAATCGGGGTTCCCTGACCCTCTCCTCCTCGGGCTCAAGTAAGTTGCTGAAGCGGCTCCCAGAACTCAGGGAAATATGTTCCCTCCTGGATGACTGGCGTCCGATACAAGATGCCTCGGGAACGGCCGGGTGGGAGAGGCGCTCGGGCCGGGCTGGGGGAGGGGTGTGGCGTCCACGCCCGTCCAGGCCCAGCTCCCCATGCTCTCCTCCCGGGCGCTCTCCAGACCCCGTCCTTTTGGGTTTGTGTGGAGACCTCCTAACAGGGGCGTGACTGATGAAGTTCTTGGCCATCGGAGCCTGGGCTCAACCCCCGGAGGTCAGGGGTGAGGCTGAGTTCAGACTGTCTATAATAAACAGGGTTGGTGATCACCCCCCTCAATGGGTGACCTGGGGTTTCTCAAAAGTCGTCTCATTGACGTAACAAAAGATGCCTTTTCTGTGAGGTAGGGAATTCCGGGGTTTTCGGGAACTCCATGCCAGGAATGGGGCTGAGACTCCCCCATGTGTTGGTGTAAATCCCAGGATCACGATCTGCCCCCTCTGTCCTGGGAAGCCCTCTGGTGCCCCGCTGTGTGCTTCCGCGGGTTCGGACGAGCTTCCGCCTGGCCCCGCGTGTGGCCAGCTCTGGGTGGGCAGCGAGGCATCGGAGGGCTCCAGGGAGCTGGGAGAAGCCCCACAGGCTGCGGTTCGCCGTCTCCGTCCACAGCCCTCGGGACAGCGCCGCCGGCGGACGAGGGCCGCAGCTTTCCCAGAGGCCCTGACGACGGGCGCCCGGGCTCGCTGACTTTCCTTGCTGGCCGCTCCCTGAGTCAGGAGCGCCTGGTTGCCCACAGATGCCCCCTCCTGAAGGGGTTCTTGGGAGGAGGCTTCTGTCCTTAACCGGCTGGCCATTCTCTCGTCCCCTGTGCGGGCGTCCTTGCCCAGGCTTCGCAGGCACCGGCCAGTTCGGCTCTGTAGCCCCCAGGGGGGCCGTGGGGCGAGGCCGGGCCCGGGTGCCCACACGCTCAGGGAGGGGCCGCCTGTGGCTGGCCCCCGGGCCGCGGTCTGTGGAAATGGCTCTCGGAGCGGCGGGTCCGGGGCGGTCTTCGGGCCGCAGAGTCGGGGGTCTGTGAGCAGCCGGAGCTCCAGGCCGCGGGCAGGGACTGCCGGCCTCGGCGGGTGGAGGCGGCCCTTTCCCACGCTCTCTCTCGTCCTCAGGACCTCAAGCCGGTCATCGACGGGATGGACGGAATCAAAATATCTCAGGGGCTCGGGCTGCAGGACTTCGACCTGATTCGGGTCATTGGGCGCGGGAGCTACGCCAAGGTGCTCCTGGTGCGGCTGAAGAAGAACGACCAGATGTACGCCATGAAGGTGGTGAAGAAGGAGCTGGTCCACGACGACGAGGTGAGCCCGGCGGGCCTCCTCGCCGCCTCCTGTCAGGGAGGCAAGATGCGCTTGACAGAACGCTCCGTCCCCGCCACTTCCACCCCCAGAGGGACCCCCGCTGCCTCCTGTCCACCCGCCTCCTGTCTCGACTCCGCTTTGCCCGACATTCTGTGCAAACGGGGTCGTAACCCCGTGTGGCCTTTTGTGTCCAGCTCGTCTTGCCGTGTGGCGTGTTTTCGAGGTCCGTCCATCAGACCCGCGTTGATTTTTATGCCTAAACAGGACTCTGCTTTCTGACCGCACTCACCTTCCCTGCTCCCTGTCGGTCGAGGCCTGGATCGCTTCCCCTTGTGGCGTCCACGTGCGGGCGTGTGTCCCTGCCCCGTTCCCGGGTCTTCGGGGGCTTTCCCAGGAGTGGAGTGACCAGGCCAGCGGGTCCCTGCTGCTCCCTGCTCGAGGAGCCAGCGAGCCGGCCCGCAGCAGACGCACCCTTTCCCGTCCCCACCGGCCGCGGGAGGGGCCCAGTGTCTGCGCGTCCTGTCCGGAATTGGCCTTTTCCGGGTTCGGATTACCGCTGTCCTGGCGGGAGCGGGGGCATCCCGCGGGCGGCGATTTGTGTTCCGTCATGAGTAACGATGTGGCACATCTCCTTGGGCCTCTGGCTTCACGCCGTCTGATCCTTGTCTCACACCGAGTGCGGATTCTCTCTCGGGCTCCCCGGGAGCAGTCAGGCTGTCGTTTCCAGCCCCTGTAGCAGCCCAGCTTGGTGTCTGTGGCACCGGCGGACTCAGGAAGGCTGCCCTGCCCCGGCCCGGCTCGCGGTTTGGAGGGAAAAGGTGGGGATGAACTGGAGCTTTTACTTGCCCTACTAGCAGGGTGCCTCATGCAGTGCGCGGACTGCGCAACTGGCCCCTGAGCGCTCAGCTCACAGGGGAGGAGGCTGCGGCTGGGAGAAGCAGTGGCTTCCTGACGTCTTCGCTGCTGGCCAGCAGCCCTGCGGGATGGTTCCAGACGCCCCCTCCCGGCCCCCTGGCCCCCTGGACAGTTAGTGGAGTGTGTGAGGTCGAGTCTGTAGAATTAGAAGAAAAGGCACTTAGGAGAGACTTAACTGCTTTGGTTCATTCTTTGCATCTTCACACCGTCCCCAGTGGCCCAGGGTGTGGAGGCGGGACTTCTAGGTGGTCTCTCGAGAAGGGCCTGACTCTAGGAGTCCGTGAGCGGGAGCCGAGTGCGCGCCTGTGCGTGTCTGCATCTGAGAGACCCTGGTGTCCGTGACCGTGAGACTGGGCCGTGGACGTCAGGTGGAGGGCCCTGCAGTGGGGTGGATGGTGGCCCCAAAAAAGATATATCTGCCTCCTAATCGCGAGAGCCTGTGAATCTGAGCTGATTTGGAAATGGGGTCCTGGCCGATGCTGTTGGGTTAGGATCTTGGGGAGGTCATCCTGGGGTATTCGGGTGGGTGGGCCCTGAATCCAGTGAGAAGGGTCCTTCGAGAGAAAGGCAGAGAGAGTTGACACAGACGGACAGAAGGCAGCACAGACACCCCGCGACACCGATGTGCTGATGGAGGCACAGAGGAGGCGGGACTCCCCCTTGCTTCACCCCGATGTCAGGCGTCTGGCTCAGAACAGAGAGAACGAGTGTGGAAGTTTCCAGGCCCCAGGTCCGTGGTGCTTTGTTGCAGCAGCCGAGGGAGCCTGGCGGCTGGACTCTGGGGGAGGGGAGGGGAGAGGAGGGGAGTCTTGGCCACCCACCAGAGTTTTCACCTGGGCACCTGGGGAGCCAGAGCCCTTTGGAGTGCGGGTGGCGGGGCTGGCTGGGCGCTGTGGAAGGGCCTCCTCTGCAGAGCGAGGTGCCCACTGGCACCACCCAGCACCCATCGCCTGGGCGAGCCTGGAGCTCCGGGAGAGGCTGGCTGGGCGTGCTCTGCGTGGAGTGCAGGTCTGACGCCGGCGCGCCCAGGGCGTCTGCAGGGGAAGGGGCTCCGGACCGAGCCCCAGGAGGACGAACCCGACATGGTCTTGGGCCCACTGAAGAGTGCTCACTGAGAGTGTGCTGCTTTCCAGAAACCGTCAGGGGCAGGCGGTGCTACCCTGGACACACCCTTTCCCTCTCGCTTCCGCTTCCACGGCCGCTGGTTTAACCTGGAAGCTTGGGGGCCTCGTCTAGCTCCGCCTTCGGGGCGGGAATGGAGTCAGAGCTGGGGCCTCATTATGACTCGAGAGTAACTTGACCTTGCAGCTTCCCCTGGTGCTGGTGGTGATGGTGACGGAGATGATGCTGGGGGTGGGGATGGGGATGACAGCGGTGATGAGGGTGATGATGGTGGAGGGCACGGCGGGGATGGTGGGGGTGATTATTTCCTAACGGGCATTCTCCCTCCCTGTGTGCATGGTCTTCCTCCAGCAGAGGTGAGAGACACTTCTCTCTTGCCTCCCCTTCTCCAGGATGAAGGGTGTTCAGGAGCCTCATTAACACGCCCTGGTTCCTATTTCAGGATATCGACTGGGTGCAGACCGAGAAGCACGTGTTTGAGCAGGCGTCCAGCAACCCCTTCCTGGTCGGCCTCCACTCCTGCTTCCAGACAACAAGTCGGTAAGACGGAGAGCGTGTTTCTGAGTCTGCGCCGCCGAATCGAGCCGTGTGGAAGCTGACTTGGCATGAGGTTTCCACTGTCGGCCGTGGGGTCCTCTCAGTTGCCAGTAGGAGGTTGTTTCTTGGCTCGTCAGACTGGCTTTGTTATTCCCTTTAGCTGGTGTCACAGTAAGTAAATATACATTTGAACTTAAATTATTTCAGTGGACTTACCAAATATTTAACGGAAACGTCCCAGTGGGTTGAGTCCAGGAGTATTGGCATTGGGTCAGGTGTTGAGATGCCACTGTGGGCAGGAGGTGGGTCTCTGTGCTTCTAGATCTTACCGATAAGCAGAATAAATAAAGAAGTGCCAACAGCTTCTCTTATAAAGTTAAATATATAGGAATCGTACTGTTAGAAAAGGCCTGGGTGGCTCAGTTGGTTGAGCGTCTGACTCCTGACTTCATCTCTGGTCATGAGGTCGAGCCCTGCACTGGGCTCCACACTGGGCTTAGCGCCTGCTTAAGATCCCCCCGCTCCCTCTCCCTCTGTCCCTGCCCCGTGCGTGCCCGCTGGCTCTCACAGGAAAAAAAGTTAATAACAGGCTTGAACACTACCAGTCTAGGATAGTCAGTATATATTTATAATTCTTTTCAGCTACTTGACTTGAACTCACCCAGTTTGTTTATTTGAAAAGTTATTGACTACGTTTTGTGTGGGGGTCTTCAAGACCAGCCCCAGGCTCAATGATTTAGCAGGAGAACTCCTGGGACCACCGAATAATAGGACTCAAGGTGGGGATTTCTTGTTGTGAAAGGGCGTAAAGCAAAACTGGCAAAGGAACGAGATGCCTGGGGCCAAGTCAGGAGAGGAGCAGGCAGGAGATTCCAAGAGCGAGTCACAGAGGACACACGTGGTCGTCCAGTGAGGAACTGTGGTGGCTCCGGGTTTCTACTGGGGGCTGAGCGGGCACCCCCACCCGCGCGGCGCAGAGCCCCGGGCTCCCGGAAGGCGGGCAGGTGCTCAGCAGAAAGCACACGCTGATGCACAGCAGGACCGGCCTCCCTGCGCCGGAGGAGGGAGCTGCCGCCCGCCGAGCCCGGGACCCCAGCCGAGCGCCAGCCTTGCCAGCAGGCCTTTCTTGGGAAGACAGTGTCCTGCTCGTGGTAACTCAGCTCAGCTGTGAATCAGGCCAGCGACTCGCACTGCCCCACGTCCGTCTGCAGCGCCCTCCTGCCCCTCAGGTCCCAGTCCCGCCTGTGCTGGCTGCCGCCTGTGTGTCCAAAGCACCCAGGATAACTGACCTTTGCCCCCTAATCTGTCCTTGTTCCCTTCCTTCCCTTGTCTCACTGATCCATGTCCTCAGTGGTCCCAGATTCCTCCCTTCTCTCCAGCTGGAGCCCTGGCCACGGGCTCTGGGGCCACGGGCTCTGGGGGTCATGTGCTCAGGGGCCACGAGCTCTGGGCCACGGGCTCTGGGGTCACAGGCTCTGGGGGTCACAGGCTCTGGGGTCACAGGCTCTGGGGTCAAGGCCTCTGGAGGCAGGGGCTCTGGGGTCACGGGCTCTGGGGCCACGGGCTCTGGGGCCACGGGCTCTGTCCCCCCACGTCGCAGCTCAGCCACGTTTTGAAGCCGCAGACCTACAGCATCCTCCTCCTGCTCTGAAGCTCTTCGGTTACTTTCCCAGTTGCTTCTGCAGTATGATGTGGGCCCCACCTGGGCTCCCTCCACCCTGCCACCAGGTGGCCCGGCCCCTCCTGCCTACCCTCTTGCCCCAGAGCTTCCGGAAAGGCCCGGCAGTCACAGATTCCCTTTGTTGTGTTCTGGTACATTCTCTCCATGCGTCAGTTGAGCGCTGGCCGCAGGCTCTGGGAATCACGGAGTCCGCCCAGGGGCAGGCAGCCCGTCCCAACCCTATCCTTCCTGAATGGCGAGATTCCAGGCGCTGTGTTTTGGTTACTTTCGCTGCACGAACCGTGGGGACGGGGATGCGGAGCCAGACTTACAACCTCACTCCCAGCTTTGCTGCCTGGATCATAGCCCTGTCTGTCCCCAGCGGTGGCCGCACGGCATGGGCCCGGGTGCGCCACTTGTCTGTTCGGTGTTTCTCTGTGACCCTGTGACACCACCACTGCCAAACCGCTTTGCACCCTGACATTTAGAAGGTCTGTTTACAGAGTTCGGGGGGAGGGGGAGACGACACATCGCAGGAATAATTAACGCTGCATGTCACATGAGCCTCTCATTTCCACAGCATCTGTCAGTCTGTCTGGAAGCACCGGACTCCTGGCCGCCTGCCCTGGGCCATGTCTATGTGCGTGTCTCCCCGACGGGCTGTGGGCCCCGGGAGAGCAGGGGTGCGGGTGGTCTTGTGCCCTGAGCGCTTGGGTAACGCCTGGCAGCCTGCAGGCGGGTGTGGCGTGTAAAGCCCGTTTTTTAAAGTCCTCGGTAGAAGGATGAAGTGAACGTGTCACGCTTGGCGTGACTCACGGGTCAGCGGGGGTTGCAGATGTCACAGCCGGCTCGGAGGAGAGCTCAAGGTCTCGCGCCGCAGAGATGCGGGCCCGCTGGGGGGGGCGGCTGGTTCTGACCGGGAGCCCGGGTGTCCTTCCAGCAGGTGGCCTCCCTCGCGAGTCTGGTTGGCAAAGCCGCTCACAGAGCCGGGGAGGCGCTGAGCAGCCC
>NC_043707.1:140533568-140534705 GCF_006229205.1 Suricata suricatta | reverse complement strand
CTGACACTGGTTGGGTGGTTTGGTTCTGCTTTTCCCACAGCAGCCGCCGCCGCGCTCACAGTGCAAATGCCGGAACATTCCTGCGAGGTCGGGGAGAGGCCAGGCTCGCCCACGTGAGGTGGGCACCACCCACGTCATCAGAGAAAGAGGTGAACGGAGGCCCGGACGAGGGGCGGCCCCCTGTCCTCTGACGTCCTAACCGCACATGTGAAAACGCAGGAGTGCCACTCCCTGGCTCACCCGGGAGCCAGGCGTGCAGCCGCTCCGTGGGGAGGGGCGACCTCACCCGGGGACGGGCGGGACGCGCTCCGGACAAATGTCACACCAGGGCATGCGGACTCCAGGCAGAGAAAACTTCACCCACGACGGAAGGTAAACAGCAAAAAGGACAAAACGAGCAGCCACAGCGTGACGAGCCCAGCGTCCAACAGGCTGGCTCCCTCTGGGCGCGTCTGCACCTTCAGAGCGCACGGGGGCGCCGGCCGGGCTCAGCGGGGGGGCCTGTGGCTCTTGATCTCGGGGTCCTGAGTTCGAGCCCCATGTGGAGACTGCTTTAAATAACTAAATATAAAAATAAAATTGCAAAAGTTTTTAAAAGAGGCTATTTTCTCTTCTGCGCCTTCTGAGGTCGCAATTCAGGTCTGTGCTGACAGTTTCCGGACACCAGGAGCCCTGGGTTCGTCTGAGCCCGAGTGAGGCCTGGCCTGGGCGAGGATGGCATGGCGTCAGGCCCTTATCCGAGTCCGGTGCCCAGGTGCCCAGGGGACAGTCCCAGGACGCTGCAGGGCACGGCCCGCACCCGGCTCTTCCGTCTCCCAGGGCACGGCGACGGCACAGCTGCCCCCACCTGGTCCCGGCCCCTGGCCGCCTCTGGATGAAGAAGACACGGCGCTCGCTTGCGTCAAGAGTGCTGTGTGGTCCTTGGTGGCAGGAGGGCTCGGCCCGAGGCCCAGTGGACGGAGGCCGGTCCCCGAGGACTGCTCACCGCTGAGGGCTTTGAGAAGATCCGACGCGTGTGCGATGTTTCCAAAACCAGCACCGGTCCCCCCGGGCTTGCGAAGGTGAAGTGCAGCCCCTGAAACCTCCTGCCACCTGAGACGGAAGGACCCTCTCTCCCCACTGTGCCCTCCCTGCTGG
>NC_043707.1:140524191-140533468 GCF_006229205.1 Suricata suricatta | reverse complement strand
CGGAGAGAGCAAGGGCCGAAGCGTGTATCAGACCCACCGCGGTAGGTGGTCTGGAGCCGTCCCTGCGGCCGTGCGGGCGCAGCACCCCCCTGCCCTGAGGAACCACGAATTCCCTCAAGAGGGTGTTTCTCCAAGATTGTGCGGGAATTTCATTTTAAAAATGGCGTCTTACCAAACTCGAGAAAGTGGTTACGCAGAAGGAACTAGTGGTGGATGGTCTGGAGATGGGACAGCGGGTCGCGCGGGGTCACAGCGTCCTCCAGCTGCCCCGCCCCCCGGCCTTCTCCTTGCCCCCACGTCACCCCTGCATGGGGTCTGGCGGCCGGCTGTCCTCAGTGCCTGCTCACCGCCCTGCCCCGCTCCAAACCTCCTGGGCTCCCGTCCGGCGACAGACACCTCCTTGTGAGTCCCTGGGGTCCACCCAGACTGGCGGCCACAGCAGTCACTCGCCGGACACCATCATCCCCTCCCCCAGCCCGTGCACCTGCCTGGTCCCCTCGGCCTCCGGGTGCCCTGCGGCTCCTGTCCTGCCTCCGCCATTGCCGTGTCTTCACCTCCTTTACCCCAGGGCCGGCTCTGTGGGGGAGTGCTCGCTCCCGTGCTGGGGAACACGAGCGGCCGAATGGGGTTGGCACGGGGTTCTCTGCCACGTTTCCCACGTCAGGATCGGAACTGAGAGCACCTGCCCACGGGCAGGGTCCTGGACGTGTCCCAGCATAATGCCCGGTGACCCGGGCACAGAGCCTAACTCTTCAGTCTGGGCCACGTTCCTCACGGGCCCTGGAGGGGGTCAGGCGACCCGGGGGCTTCCTTCCTTCGGCCTCGTGCCTGCGGGCAGGCTCAGCTGTCCTGGTGACAGGGTTCCCCACGTTGAACCCCTAGTTAGGTCCACGGGGTCTCAGCCCGACCACCCTCTCTCTCTCCCTCAGGCTGTTCCTGGTCATAGAGTATGTCAATGGCGGGGACCTCATGTTCCACATGCAGAGACAGAGGAAGCTTCCAGAGGAGCATGCCAGGTGTGTGCAGGGGTGGGGGGCAGGCGCCGGGGCTGGAAGGGAGCTGGGGGGACACAGATGTTGCTGTCCCCTGCAAGGGTCAGGCTCCAGAGCAGGCTGGCACGTCACCCAGAGACGTGGGCTCATCCTGGGCGGCACCCCGGAGCGCTTTTGCCTTTTCCTTGTTTCCAGAATGGGGTGGGGGGGCCGCGCTCCTGCTGTGAACTGAGCTGCGTGGGCATCCCGGCTGCCGCTGGTTCTGGTTCCCAGAGGCAGGGCACTGGCTCTCGGAAAATAACCCACTTCTGTAAAGTGACAGTGACTCTCAGGGCCACCCGCCCCTCCTGCCCTCCGCAGCCTCGCTGCAGGCGGGACTTTCCCCTGCGCCTCCTGCCTGTGTTCCCTGGCCGCCTCCCCTAAGTCAGCCCCCCGCGGGGCTTTGAGTCCCCTCACATCCCTTCTGGGGAAAGACAGGTCTGAATCAGGAGTAGCCTGCCCCCTACACAGTGCCGGTTTTTTTTCTTTTTTCTTTTCTTGAAGTTTATTTATTTTGAGAGAGATGGAGAGCACACAGTTGGGGGACTGGAGAGAGATAGGAAGAGAGAACCCCAAGCAGGCTCCGCACTGTCAGTGCAGCCCTGGCATGGGGCTTGAACTCACGAGCTGTGAGATCAGGACCTGAGCAGAGACCAAGAGTCAGATGAGCCATCCAGGTGCCCCG
The DNA here is from genome assembly GCF_006229205.1 of Suricata suricatta. NCBI lineage: Eukaryota > Metazoa > Chordata > Mammalia > Carnivora > Herpestidae > Suricata > Suricata suricatta. The sequence goes on along the minus strand of NC_043707.1, from coordinate 140,531,752 downwards.
CAGTTTTTTTTTTTGTTTTTTTTTTTAATGGTGGTGAAATGGATGTGACCTGATAGTCATCATCTTAGCCTTTGTAAATGCACAGCCCTGGGACTCTAGATGCATTCACACGGTCTGGGGGGTCATCCCCACCATTGTCTCTGGAACTTTCCATCTCCCCAAACTGCTGCTCTGCCCCTGGGAGACACTGGCCCCCCAGCCCTACCTCAGGGCCCCTCTCCCCCCAGGGGCCTCATGAATGGAATCCTCAGCATGTGTCCTTTGACTGGCTGGTGGCCTCAGGCTTCATTGTCAAGAAGGTCCCCTTGGATGGAGGGACCACGTTTTGCTTACCCACCCACCTGACTTGCTTCCTCCTGCGGCTCGGCGAATACTGCAGTTATGATGGGGGGCTGCAGATAGCCCTTCAGGACCCCGCATCGGGTGGTGTTTCCGTGTTTAACCCACTGAGGACCCTCCGTGCTGTGCTCTAGCCAGTTTACGTTCCCGCCAGCCGCGTTCACGCGGTCCTCCCTCTGCATCCTTGCCAGCATCGCTTACTTTATGTCTGTGTCTCAGAGTGGCCGTCCTAGTGGGTGTGTGGTGGTCCCGACTGGCACTCCCCTAAGCATCTGGGATGCTGAGCGCCCTGGTGGTCTCAGCGGCCCCGCATGCTGGTGAGCAGGCGCACACCAGGGCGACCATCCCCAGCTCCTGCCGTCTGCACGCGGGCCTCTCGCGCAGGCGCCCTGCTGAGTTGGCGCTCCCTCCCCAGATTCTACGCCGCTGAGATCTGCATCGCGCTCAACTTCCTACACGAGAGAGGGATCATCTACCGGGACCTGAAGCTGGACAACGTCCTCCTCGACGCGGACGGCCACATCAAGTTAACGGACTACGGCATGTGCAAGGCGAGCACCCCGCCTGACCCCGGGCACAGCGCCTTGACCGTCTCCCCCTCGCAGGGTCAGGTGCTGACCGCCCAGTCCGCACAGCCTGCAGGGGCCCAGGCGAGGCGCCTCCTGCCAACCGACCTCAGATGGTTTTCTTCCTTCCCGGTAACTGACTGTGTCCCCACAGGAAGGCCTGGGCCCTGGCGACACCACCAGCACCTTCTGCGGAACCCCGAATTACATCGCCCCGGAGATCCTGCGGGGAGAGGAATACGGTGAGCGAGCGGGGCTGTGGGGCGGGGCTACTGGTTGGGGGCGGGGCTGTGGGTGGGATGGGGCTGTGGAGCAGGGGTTACCCAGAAGCCCCTGCAGCCCCTGAAGACAGCAGAGAGCGCGTCTGCGCCCCTTCTTTCTCTGGGTTTGAAACAAAAACGAGAGTATGATGTGTGTGCACTTGCGTGTGTGCGTGTGTGATGATGTGTTTTGGTGCAAGTTTGCACACGTGTGCACACCCCACACTCTTGTGTCAATGTTTTCAGTGGAACATATCACAAATATCAAGTATTTTTAACCATTTTTTGCCACGAAAATAGCTGGCTGGGTGGGTAGGTCACGGGTGCCCAGGCGGTGCTGTCACTGAAGTCGCTGAGCAGCCAGGCAGGGGAGGACAGCCGGCAGGTGGGCCGAGCGTGTTGGAGAATCTAGAGGCCGGCCCGGGACGGGGTCCTGGAGGGGCTGCGGGCCGGCCGCCGCAATAAAACCGTTAACCCTGACAGAGTAACTGAAACCGTGAATGTAGAAAACTGTGGGGAGCAGGTTTGTTTGTTTGTTTTTTAAGTTTATTTATTTATTTATTTATTTATTGAGAGAGAGAGAGGGAGAGAGAATCCCAAGCAGGTTCCCCACAGAACCCTATTTGGGGCTTGAACTCACAAACTGAGATCAGGACCTGAGCTGAACTCAAGAGTTGGACACTTAAACTACTGAGCCACCCAGGCGCCCCCAAAAGTGTTTGCAGTCTTAGAGAAGGGAATTTTCCAGGCGCGGGTGAGCTGAAGGGGGATGAAAAGGGCGGCTCGCACTCCGTATTACGTGTCTGGTGTGGTTGGAGGGGCCACACGCAGGATTGAAGGGCCAAACCCAGGAAGCTGGCCGGTGTAGAGTCAATGGCCCTGATGTGAAAACAGCTTTGCAACTAGTTAAGGAAAAAAAGACAAGGGCCCCAGAAGGGTGGGCAGAGGGGCGGCCAGGCCGCCCGGGAGCACGTGCGCACCGCCCCACTCGGCTGCCTCCCCCCTGCGGCGGGAGCACACCCACCCTGCAGCCGTGCCCTGCGTCCCTCCAGGGTTCAGCGTGGACTGGTGGGCCCTGGGCGTCCTGATGTTTGAGATGATGGCCGGGCGCTCCCCCTTTGACATCATCACCGACAACCCCGACATGAACACAGAGGACTACCTTTTTCAAGGTGTGTTGGCCACCAGGCGTCTCCCAAGGGTTCAGGCACCTCCCCCAGGCTGCGCGTGGGGGTCTGTCCCCGCCTCCCGGAGCAGGTGTTTCCTCTTTGGGGGGTTACGGATGGAAGGGTCCCAGGCTGGTCCCTGCAGCGCTGCGGAAGGCACGGCCTCGCAGACTGGCTCTCAGGGAGGCAAAGGCTGGCGGGAGGGGCGGAGTGGGAGCACCACCAGGAAACACAGCCAGCCCTGCTTTAGCCCACACTCCTCCCTGTCCCTGCCCGGTGTGGCCCTAGAGGCCGGGGCGCACGGGGTCCTGGCCACCGGCTTCCAGAAGTGCAGAACACCTGCCACTGGGGTGCTGGCACCAGGGAGCACTGGCTCCTCATGGCGCCCTCTGGCGGTCATGTGTGGAGGCGCCCACGTTTGTGAGGATGCTCTTGGTCTCTGTGTGATCCTGAGTGTGTGACTATGTGCACATCGCATAGTGGGGTGGGGCGGGGGGGACTCTCTGTGGGTGATAGACCCTGCTGGATGGAGGGAGGAGGGGCAAGGGCCCTGAGAGCGCCCTGGACGCTCTTGCTCAAAAAGCAAGAGCCCTGCAGACCGCCCAGCTCCTGGGTGGCTGGACAGAGCACACAGTGGGCAGCACCGGGAAGGACCCAGGCCCCTCACCAGGGCCCTGATCGTTGCAGTAATCCTGGAGAAGCCCATCCGGATCCCCCGGTTCCTCTCGGTGAAAGCCTCCCACGTCTTGAAAGGATTTTTAAACAAGGTACGCTATGGCTGCCCTGATGCCCCGTCCCGCCTGGGGCCGCCTGGGCTGACCGGGCGCTTCCAGGGTCCGCTGCGGGACACCTGGGGGGAGTGTCTGCCTCCTTACGTGACCTCTGTCCCATGAATCATCAGTGGTTAGCCACACTTGCCAAAACGTAAGGATGAGAAATTACGCCAGAGCCTAACGTGTTGGGGGGAGAATTTCTAGTGACAGCAGCGTGTGCTCGTCACCGGGCTGGTTAAGACAGGCCGCAGGCGCTTTGAGGAGGCCCTGCGCTCATGGGTGGCAGGAAGGTGGGTTTTCCTCCAGGGGTTACCTGGGGCTTCTTCGCTCCATGCTGACCTGTCCTTACTTGAACTCTGACCCCTAGGATCCCAAAGAGAGACTCGGCTGCCGGCCCCAGACTGGATTTTCCGACATCAAGTCTCACGCCTTCTTCCGCAGCATAGACTGGGACCTGGTAAAGCAGAAGACGCGTCCCCACCCACCTCGCCCCGGGGATGGAGGTGAAGGGCCTCGGGGCCTGGGCCCCGGAAGTGATTCGGAAGCGCACCCGTTCACCTGTGATGAGCCCCTGGGGACGGTGGTCCCAGGTGGTCCTGGGCCAAGTCCTGCCTGGGAGCCCCCTAGCACGCACCGTACGGCCTGGGGCCTCCTTGGGGACGCCCGTGATCTGCGACCACACCGCCCAGTCAGTTCTCAGTGGGAGGCGGCCCTGAGGGGGTCTCCCGGCCTCATTGTTGGCTTCGCGGAGCTGCCCTTCCTGTCCCCGTCCTGTGGGCCGTTCCGACCTCTGTGCCAGGGCTCCCGGTACTAAAGAGAAAAGGAACCAAATACATAGATGGCTGCAGGTTACAGAAATACAACGTTTACAATACGCTCCTGAGGAAAAGGAGATTAGCCCGTACACGTTGAACTTTCGCTTAAACTAGATCAGGTGGAGGCCCCGCTCTGGGGCGGTGTGGGGCCCCCCCCACCCCACCCCCTCCCAGCCGCGGTGGTGGCCCCTGAGCCAGCCCTGAGGACCGGGGAGGACCGCGCCCAGCCCCGTGGACGGAGCCGCTCCCATCCGTTCCACCTGGTCCCTGTCACTTCCTACCTGAGGACGGTCGTCTGTCTTCTGTGGGGAGAAGGGCCAAGCCCATTCCCAGGACCCTGGCCGCCCGCCTGCCACACGCAGCCCTCTCCAGGCCCCGGCTGGGCTGGGTCAAAACAGCAAGCCCCTCATCCTCGGTGTAGACACAAATACTTAGAACACATTCAGAGCACATGCATTTTTTTAAGTTATAGATTTAGGTTTTTTTTTATTAATAGTTTATTACCAACTTGGTTTCCACATACCACCCAGTGAGAGCACACGCATTTTTAACCAACAGGCTGACTTTGAGGGGCACCTGGCCGGCTCAGTCGGTGGAGCAAGAGACTCTTGATCTCAGGGTTGTGAATTTAAGCCCCACTTTGGGCATAGAGCTTACCTTAAGGGAAGAGGAACAAAGGAAAAAGAAACCGCTTTTGATGCTCCGGCAGCACAAGGGAGAGAGACCTAGACTCGGCTGCTGCTGTCCATCTGCTCAGAGCGCTCTAGAGGAACGAGCCGCCGCCAGGCTAGGGTTAGCCGTGGCGCCTTTCTGCTTTGAGGCCAACCCCCCCCCCAAGGCGTCCATAGAACCCCTGGAGGCCACACTGACCGTCAGTGGCCCACGTGCCAGCTGGCTGAGCCCGTGGCGGTGCCTGGTGCCCTCCTGCCCTGCAGACTTAGGTGGCACGAGGTGCAGCCCTGGCTCCAGGCAGGCACCGACCCGCCAACCAGGGAAGGCCTTCGTGGACACCTCGCCCACTGCTGTGGGGCCTCAGCGGGAGCCCTGGGAGCTGGGTCCCCTGAAGGCAGCATCTGGACACTTCTGGCCCTTGCGTCCTTGCTGCCAACCCCCTTCCATCTCCAGAGTGGCCCAGGTCTCCTTCCAGACCTTAATGGTTTCCCAAGATCAGAGGGAAGGGCCGGTGGCACGGATGTGAAGTGAGGAGGTTACTCTTCTCTTTGGAGCAGAGTCTGTGTTTATGAGCCGCAGTCAGACGCCAGCGGGCCGAGACAGGTGCAGGGGACCCCGTGGGGGCACGTGGGCCCCCCCCTTGGCCCACCAAGTGAGTGACCGCTGCATCGGCAGCCGCTGTTGCTCACGAGTGCACATCTGCCTGAGCAGAGGCCTGTGCTTTGCGTGGAGAGGAACCGGGGTGCAGGGCCCGGGACCCCCGCAGTGCCTGAAGGGGTGCTGTTTTCACTGAATAGGAGACAGCGGAGGGAAGAAGCATTTTGATACAGTGGGTGCTAGGGTCCCTCTGCCCTCATGGCCCCCAGGACAGTCCCTGCTTCCCACCCATGCTGATGGGGGGGTCATAGGCCAGAGCACGTGCTGATGGGGGGGTCATAGGCCAGAGGCGGGAAAACGGAGCAGTGGAGATGCTGGAGCCCCATCTCGCCTCGGCGCACAGCTCCAGCCTCCCACCAGGCCGGGGCTCAAGCCCTGCGGTCAGCCTGGAGCCCGCTCTGCCCCTCCCTCCTGGGACCCTGTCTCGGGCGGGCTCTGGGCCTCTCCCCACCCCATGGCTACCATCCCAGCCGTGCCCTGCCTCCGGCCCGGCCTCTCCAGCGGCAGCCTCCTCAGGTTGCACGGAGCCCCTTGATGCCCCTGCACACACTGCAGGGCTGTCCACCCGCCCTTACCTCCTCCAGCCCATTGGACCCCCCCCCACCCCAGCCGCCATGGTGAGCCCCTTCTGGCATCTTCCTTCTGCCTCACCGGGAGTGGCCACGCAGCAGCCGCCCCGGGAGGCACCCCAGCTGCGCAGTTCTTGCTGGTTTTGACTGAGGACAGGGGGTCTGAGAGAGGCTGGGGGGCACGGAAGGCCTTAGATGAGCGCACAGGTGTGCTTGCTCCTGGTCGGCTGTGACTTGCCATGTGCATCTTGTAGCAGCTGAGACCTCAGGTCGGGAGACAGTTTAAGAAATGCCCCCCACATTCCCACTTTTTGTGATAAAAGACTTCATACTGACAAAGAGCATGGGAGGGGTAATTGCAGACAAAGGTGAGAAACAACGATGTCGGGACACTTGGGTCCCCGCAGGCCATGCAGGTGACCCGCTCTGGCTGGGGGGCGACAGCCTGTGCTCTCTGCCATGCTGGCCACATCCCTGTGGTGTCGGGCACCGCTGGGAAGGACTCGTTCATGTGTACGACACCCTCCTGTCCTTCACTGGCTGAGGTGGTGCCCGTGCTGCCCACGTTCTGTGCCTGCCCTGTTTCTGTTGTGCCTAGGACAATTCCCCGTCACCTTGGCCTTGGACAGTCCCACGGCTTGCACAGGGACATGTGGAGGTGCACCGCCCCCGGCAGGCAGGCCCTGGGCTCAACCCTTCCAAGGGCCCTCCAGGCCTGGGCAGTCTGCTGCCTGAGAGCTGAATGTGGGCCGCAGGGGGCTGGCTCCTCGTGCGGCCACACGGGAGGGGGGGGCCAACACGATAGATCCCCAGAGCAGGAGCCCTCGGCCCTCGCCTGTGGCTCAGTGTTCTTGGGAACACAAGTAGGTGTGCGCAGTGGGGAGGGGGGATGGGAGACTGGGCGCGTAGCTCGCCCAGGTGACATGCCGCTGAGGGGCGCCTGCCCTGGGCACTTGTCTCTGTCCTGTGGCACAGGTGTGTCCCAGCCCCATTAGTGTCGAGTTGGAAGTCAGAGTCTGGATCCTGAGAGCCCTGATCCCTGCCTGATGAGCATCCCCTGTGATTAGAGGGGAGGAAGGTCCTGGCGGGATGGGCACTCACTCGCCACTGGCACCGGCAGCGGTGACCCCGCCAGGAGCAGGTTCCACGATGTAGGAAACAAAAAACTCCAAAGACCAGATTCCGCCCAGGTACTGCCAGCATTTTATTAACGCGGGGTCAGGACTTCTCTGGCTTCAGATACTTCTTTCCAGACCTTGTGTTTAAGGGGAAGGAAAACCCGGCAGTCAGATACAGGCGGTGTTTAAACTCCGTTCTATGACTCAAGTCCCTGCAAACCCTTTTCTGACCTCTCGCGTTGTCCCCAACAGTTGGAGAAGAAGCAGGCGCTGCCGCCCTTCCAGCCCCAGATAACCGACGAGTACGGTCTGGACAACTTCGATACCCAGTTCACCAGCGAGCCCGTGCAGCTGACCCCGGACGACGAGTAAGGGCTGCTGCGGGCGGGGGCGGGGGCATGGCGGCGGGGCGGGGCCGGAGGGGGCGGGGCCGGCCTCAGCGCCTCCGTGCACACAGGGACGTCATAAAGAGGATCGACCAGTCGGAGTTTGAAGGGTTTGAGTACATCAACCCGCTGCTGCTGTCCACCGAGGAGTCCGTGTGAGGCCGTCTCCTGTGTCATGGACACGTCTGTGAATGACCCCTTCACTCTATCCTTAACCACAGCGCATGCATGCCAGGCTGG
>NC_043707.1:140522954-140524091 GCF_006229205.1 Suricata suricatta | reverse complement strand
GCACCGGGCTCGCGTCTGGCCCCGCGCGGCTGGCCTCGTGCTGGAAGAAACTGCTTCTTGTGCCTGCGCCGCGGAGGAGCCGCGGTGACCGTGTCCGAGGGACAAACTGCCCCACGATTTCGAAGGTGCACACTTTCCACAGAAACAGAACTGACCTGCTCCGCCAGGAGAGTTAGCCTGTAACGTCCTGAGGAATAAAATGTGCCCATGACGTCGAAGCCTGCCTTCAGTGCCTTTTTTCCCCCCCGCCCCGAGGGGCGCCTGCCCCGCTGGGCGGGTGACACCCACAGGGGCGGGCCGGGGCGGGTGCCTACAGGGACGCGACATCCCGGTAAGTTACTGCCGCTAACATTTTAAAAAATGTTTTTAAACGTTTATTTATTATTGAGAAACGGAGGGAGACACAGAATCAGAAGCAGACTCCAGGCTCCGAGCTGTCAGCACGGAGCTGGTCGCGGGGCTTGAACCCACGGACTGTGAGATCATGGCCTGAGCCCCTCAGGCACCCACCCGCCTGCCGCTAACATTTAACACATAGTTTGTTAAACATTTTCTTCTTAATGTTTACATTTGAGAGAGAGAGAGACAGAGCGTGAGCAGGGGAGGGCAGAGAGAGAGGGAGACCCAGAATCCGAAGCAGCTCCAGGCTCCCAGCTGTCAGCACAGAGCCCGACGGGGGCTCGAACCCACCAGCAGCAGAATCATGACCGGAGCCCCCAGGCGCCCCTTAACTCGCATTTCCACAGCGGCGCAGGCACGTGGGGTGGGGTGTTGGCCGGCGAGGGGCCAGGATCCTACACTCCAACGCTGCTCCCCGAAGCTCCGGAAAACCACAGGAAAGTGAGAAAATCAAGCTCAACCTGCACAAAATACTCCTGAAAACAGCCAGGCACCGACGTCATGTCCCGTGTTACGTCTTTGAGACCCTGCCTGTGTGGGTGGTAACGAGGCGCGGGGCTAGGAAGCTTGAACGCATCTGCGTGCCAGTGGAACGGCCCACTTCCTGTTCCCATACCTGCTCCGGTGACAAGTGCCACCGTCACCCTCCTTGGGTGAGCGCCAAACTGAAGGCGTACCTCCCAAGACCCGGATCCGGAGCCAACTTCGGGGTCTGTCACAGCCGGTGGTGATGCCCAG
>NC_043707.1:140517386-140522854 GCF_006229205.1 Suricata suricatta | reverse complement strand
ACACGCGTCTCCCTGCCGCGGAGCTGCCGGCGCCCTGGGGACGAGCGTGGACGCGGACGTGCGGGTGGTGCAGCGTCCTGCTTGTGGCCACACTCTGAATCCAGGTGCGGGGCTCGGGGACTGCCATCCTCACGGCCGATGGCTGTGGTCCCCCGTGGCGTGCGTCCTGCTGGTCCCGAAGCGCTCCGTGCAGTTAGCGAGGCGCACGGCTGGTGGCCCTCGGGCCCGGGCCGCCCGGGCGTTGCGCGGCTGGAGTGGACACACCCGCTGTCACTTTTGTCCCCAGTGGGTGTTTCTAGGAAGCAGCAGATTTCAAGGCAGTTTTTAAGAGATAGACTTAGGGGCACTAGGTGTTTCAGTCGTTTAAACTCCGACTTCGGCCCAGGTCAGGATCTCGTGGTTTGCGAGTTCGAGCCCCGCATCGGGCTCTCTGCTGACCGCTCAGAGCCTGGAGCCTGTTTTGGATTCTGTGTCTCCCTCTCTCTGCCCCTCCCGGCTTGAGCTCTGTCTCTCTCTCAGAAATAAACATTTTAAGAAATTTAAAAAATAAAAGAAAAGGCTTTATTTAGAGCAGTTTCAGGTTCACACGAAAACGGCGGGGCAGCCTCAGAGACCCCCGCGCCCTCCCCTCCCCCTCGAGGAGGCTGCAGGGACGTGGCCTGTCTCCAGGGTGCCGTGTCCCATCTCGGCGCCGTGCAGCACGTGCGTTTGCATAGACCGTTTGAGGACAGGTGTCTACCCTTCACCTCACACACTGTCCCCCGTGCGCCCTGATTTGTGCCCCTCCCCCACCGACGACCGTGCCTTCCCCAGGGTCCCTGCAGCAAGTAGTCTTTTTCAGAGTGGCGTTGGTCACTTGGTCCCTCACGGTCTTTCCACAGCTGTGTGACCCACTCCCTGCTGCCGGGCTCTGGCCACGTGGCTGTGGTGGGGATGAGGGTGTCACCAGGGCCCAGCTCCCCCAGAGCCGGCGGGCCGCCAGCGCTGGAAGGAAAACTACCTACAGTCTTGTGCCCCATTTTCCACTTGTCCTGGATGCCCGAACAACACGGGGCTGCCACGGAGCATCCCGGGTGCCCCGCAGGGGTCCGCGCTGTGTAAGGAACGAGTTCACCCAAGGAATCACGGTGCGAGTGGGGTCTGCGGAGGCGGGAGAAGGCACTACCCCCTCCTGTCCACCTGGCCGTGGCCGTGGCCGAGGCCGACTTGGGACAGACACGCCGTTTGCTCCAGAGTCTCCGCTCACCACCTGGCTGCCGAGGGGCTCCGCCCACTTCTGCCGGCAGGAAAGCGCCCCACTTCACCGAGAAAGAAAAAGGATCCCATGTTTCAGCCTCCATATGAACGGACCTACAACGCGAGTGGTCCACACGGACATGTTTTTTAATATGCAGCTTTCACTGCAGAGGACACGGTTCCGGCAGGTGGAGCCACGGCCTCTGCGCCGGCGGGACCCACGTGGCCGTCGGTTCACCACACCGTGTCCTCCGTGCTCTCAGCCAGGCACTGAGCGAGGTGGCCGTCGATGTCCAGCTGGGCCAGCCTGCGAGAGGGAGGGGACGGTCATGCACACCTTCCGCCCAGCACACACCCTCCCGCCCTGCCCTTGTGCCGACAGGCCAGGGAGAATCCCAGTCTCCTTAGCTGCTCAGAACCCGGGGGGAGATCGGGGGGGGGGGGGGGGGGAGGCGCCAACCAGAAAAGACCCCTCCCCAATCCTGTCCCTCAGGGCTGTTTCTCTGGGCCAGGCGCTCGGTGCACCTGCCACGCGGCGTCAGGGGGTCTGTCAGACTCCTGCGTCTGAGGCTGGGGGCGGGGGCGCCCTGTGTCCCAATGGGCCTCCCAGGGGATTCTGGCCCCGACTCAGCTTGAGGACCTCACGGCTCCCAGCGAACTGCTCCGGCTGGAGCCTGAAAGCCCGTCCACAGGAGAGGGACCTGGCAGGGGCCGCCAGCCGTGCAAAGGACGGTGGCAGTGGCTGGCCCCACACTCGGGGGCGGCCCCCCCTCATGCCCACATCCTCGGAGGGCTGTGCCCCCGACCGCAAGCAGCAGCGCTGTGTCCACTGCAGGGGGACTCCCTGCCGCAGCTCCGGGGCTCCCCGCATTCCACCCTGCTCATGCGCAGCCACCTCCATCTCCCTGGGCTCGGCAGCCTGGGTGATGACCCCCTTCGTGCTGGGACTCAAATGTCACCCACAACCTCTGCCCCAGACCCGGCATGTGTCCTGGCGGCCGGGGCCCCACCTGCACCTTACAGAGTAGAGGACAACGGTCTGGCCCAACGGCTTCCCCATCGGGCTCTCTGGGGCTCCGTCAGCGGCTGACACGGCGGCCACCTCGTACGACGTCCTGAGTCCCGTGAGACCATCTGGAGACGCCTGTGGGACATGGCCTCCGAGACGACCTGCCCAGATGGCTTCTCCCTGCTCTCAGAGACTGCCAAGATGGGACCCTTCCCCTGCCCACATGGAGGGCCATCCTGTCAGTGGGCCACATTCACCAGCCGGAGCAGAAAGCCCTTCCTGGGGGCACCGCACGAGGCCCTGCTGCCCTGGGAGCCCAGGCCCGTGCCGGCAGACCCGGAGGCAGCTCGGGGTGCTCTGAAGCCCCTGGGGCCCCTCCAGGCTCTCTCCAAGGCTGCCAGAAGATTCTAAGGTCTGTTCGAGGTCACCTTGTCTGGGGTTTCCGGGGCACCCCCCACCCCGTGAAATGGCTTGGTCCCTGGGCAGGCCTGCCCTGTGTCACATGGACACCCAGAGTGCAGACAGCTGGCGCAGCCACAGAGAGGGGACTCGGCCCAGGACCCTCCACCGGCCTCTGGCTCAGAGCCGGCTCCGAATGCAGCCGTGCTCCTGGGCACCAGGAAGCACACACGCGGGACACGGCAGTGGACACGTCTTCAGGGGACGGGGGCTCGCACTGGTTTGGCGAATCCAGTTCCGGAGACTGAAAGAGTTCCGAGTGACCTGGAAAACGCTAAGGCTTCGAGGAAGTCTTGGTCCTGCGGCCTGGTCTCCTGCCGCACGTGCTCCACCACAATCGCCCGGGGCACCTGTAGCCCCTGGGGACCGCCCTTCCCGTCGCAGTGGCTGTCAGAGGCAGTGCGCGACTGGCTTCCGTCTCCAGGAGAAGTTCCCAAGTGGGGCGCCTGGCTGGCTGGGCCAGGAGACCACCTGACTCTTGACTTTGGGGGTCATGAGTTCAAGCCCCACGTTGGGTGTAGAGTTTACGTAAAAAAAAATTTTTTAAATAAAAGGTATTATATAAAAAATATTCCCGAGTATTAGTAAAAGCTAACACTTTTCTAGAAAATTCACAAGACAATTTGACAGTTTAATTACTGCGTCCACGTGCTACACTGGACCGTGCCGCGGCCCATGTGTGTCCTTGCCCCTGAGCATCCCATGAAGGACGAAAGCCTTCGCTTCCAGGGACCTGGGACGTCTGTGGTCCCCGTCGGGGCCGCGCGGAGGGCTGTGCCCTGGCCCCGGACCCGCTCCGTCGTCACAGGTGGAGGAAGGAGCCACAGCACTTCAGTGCGCGCGTGCGGGCACGCCCACCTTGGAAACACTGAGGCGCTCTCCAAGCCTGAACTCAGCCGCTCACAAAACTCAAAACTGAAACTTTTTCCTAACATCTCCGTCGTTGGGAGTCTATTTTCAGGCTGTGAAGAAACGCCAGCGTGCCAAGGACAAAAAGGACCCCCAAGAGCGGGCGGAGAGGCAGGGCGCCCTGACCGCCTCGGGTGCCGAGAGAACCATGTCCCTCAGGGGCTTCCAGTACCTTCTCTGAATGGGGACGAACCAGGAAGACCACTGGTTTTAAAACCGTTCACTGCCTTGTCGGAACGGCCGGCCAGTCAGGCTCTGCGGCTCCCACCGTCCCCCCAGGTCAGCGCAGGAAGGGCGTGCACTGCGGCCGAGGGCGGGGTCTGCACCCCCCGGTGCTGGCACAGCCAGGGGCCCTCCGGGGCCGCCGGGCTTCGTCCTCCGCGCCTGGCACCCGCCGTCACGCTGGGGCTTCACCCATGGCCTCGCCCAAACTATGGGCGCGGAGAGGAGACGAGCGTGGGGGTGCTGGGCTCACCCCAACACCAGGCTCTCAAAGGCCTGTTGTGATACGAGTGCAGATCGGAGAAGGCCGGAGGCCAAGCACGGTCGGAACGTCATCTCTCTGAATAAAAAGTCGGGTCCAGGGCTGCCTGGGCGGCTCAGTCGGTTAAGCGTCCGGCTTCGGCTCAGGTCATGATCTCCGGGTTCGTGGGCTCGGGCCCCGCGTCGGGCTCTCTGCTGACAGCTCGGAGCCGGGAGCTGCTTCGGGCTCTGTCTCCCTCTCTCTCTGCCCCTCCCCACTCGAGTTTTGTCTCTTCCTCTCTCAAAAATAAGCATTAAAAATATTTTTAATAAACAAAAAATAAAAATAAGACGTCTAAAGACCTTCCTCCGTGGGCTCCGTGCTGTTTACTTTGGTAAGGTCCCCGGTGTTTGCTCTGTCGTCAGGGGCTCCGCCGCCAAACCGTCGGGGGCTGGCTTCCCTTCCGGGGGACGAGGGACGTGGCCGTGGCTGACCGTTCCCCCAGGCGCGTGCGGTCCAGAGCCGGTCCACTTGCTGAAACCTGCTGTCCAATCACTTCACCGGGCCGAGCGCCCTTTGACCATCCCGACCCCTGTGACCCCCACATCTGTGTCCTCAGCTGCGTGACACGAGGCCCACAGGCTGGGTGTTCTGGGATTAACATCTTAGCAAAAATGGGAGCCATTACCCTTACTTAGATATAAATAAATAAATTAATAATAATAATAAAAAACAAAAACATCTCTAGACACCAAGTCTTTTTCAAACCTCCACCCTACCACTGGGAGGGTACGGTGGACTATTTAAACAGGAAATTGCTTGGTGACCCCACTGCCTGGCAGTCACCACCGGGTCCCCTACCTCAGGGTGGACTGGCTCAGAGGCGTCCTCCCGCTGGGGGGGAGGGGGCGGCGGCAGCCTGTGCGCAGGCCTCCGGCGGGGAGAGGCCAGGTGGCCCCCACACCGGCCCCTCTCCGGGGGTGCAGTCAGTGCCCCGCACGCTCCGCCGGCACCAACTGATGTTTGAAGGGCCCACAGCTGAGCTCAGGCACCTCTTCACCCCCCCCCCGAAGACGGCTGTGGTTTCCAAGCAGGGCTGGGGTCCGCGCAGCGGGAGGGAGGCCCGGGGCGGGGCGCACTCACCCAGGGGCGAAGTCGGCCTGGCACATGGGGCAGCTCCGCAGGGTCGGCGCCGCCTCCTGCAGCTGCTCCCTGGCGCACGGGGTCCCCAGGGGCTCGGGCTCCGGGCATCGCTGCGGGGACCGGGCGGGGGCCCCCGGGCGCCCCCTGGTCCTAAGGAGCAGCTTGTAGGAACGGCCCGGGCCCCCGCCTCCGCTCGGGGCCGGTGGGAAGGGCGTCCAGGAAAAGTTGTGGGGTCCCACGGTGAACACC
>NC_043707.1:140504853-140517286 GCF_006229205.1 Suricata suricatta | reverse complement strand
CCCGGCGCCCGCAGGGCAACCCCGCCGGCTCCCCGCTCCCTCCCTGCGGGGACAGGACGATGGCCCCGGGCCCAACCTCCTGCCCGAGTGCCCTGGACCTGGACCTCCACCCAGCCTGAGGCGACCCCTCTCTTGTGCACGCTGGAACCCGCGCTTTGCCCCCCAGCCTGCTCCTCGGGACCGAGGCCGCCTCGCCTTTGGGACACTGTCAGGGAGGAAGGTGTTCTGACCTCAACATTTGGGGAGACTGAGACCAGGTTCCCTCCTCTACCAGAGGTGGGACAGAGGGAACTGATTTCCAGCTGCGGAAGGACGTGGGGGGACCCATCTCACGCTGTCCCCCTAGGTTTGGGGTCTGCAGAGGCTCAGGGGGAGGAACAGGGCAGGAGGTCAGGCCAGGGGACCCTCCCCATCTGCCCCTGGCAGCCACCCCCAGGTAAAGGCCACCTGCCCTGGCTCTCCCACCTCCCACAGCAAGGGTCAGCTCAGATCCTCAGTTTCCCTCTCTGTTGACCGGGGAAGTGGGGACCATCAAGTGTTCCTGGTAAAGGGAGGAACCTGGCTTTTTTCACTAAAGGGAAAAAAGTGAGGCTACCAGTCCAGGTGGCCAGCCAGGGTGGGAGGGGGCTGCTAGGGGGGGTCTGTGAGAGGCTGGCCTCTGAGTCACAGGCCTGTGCGCTCTCGCCCAGCCACCACTCAGTCCACCACTTGGTGGCAGCAGACGCCCAGGCACCCTCCGCTGCGGCTGCTCTTGTAGAGAGCCTTGTGCCCGGTGGGCCCCAAGACGGGCCTCTGGGTGACCACCCCCACCTCACCAGGGCTGGCGCGCGCAGGGGGCTGGGTGGCCGGGAGCTCCCCTCCATGGACAAGCAGATGATGAGGCGCTGGGACCCCAGCAGCTTCAGGGCTCTGCTTTGCACCCCCTTCCTCGGGGGTCCCACAGTTCAATTCCAACCTCACCTTGGCCCCTCTGCACGTCACAGTCCTGCCCTCCTCCAAGCCCACTGCCCTCTCCAGTCCTAAGGCCCCCCCAACCCTGAGTCAAGGTGGCCCCTCATCCTGCTGCCAGGGCAGACCCCCCACAGGGGTCAGGCCTGTTCTCCAATACTCCCTCGGTATCTACCTATCAAGCCCCCCTGGAGAACGAGGCAGGGTCCTCACCCCTGGAGCCTGTCAAACAATGGAAAGCACGTGCGTAAATGAGCAGAGCTTCAAGCAGGGTGGTCCCCGGAGTCCTGGAGGAGGTGACCTGCGGCGGGTCTGCTCCCGGGACAGGGAAGCCCCGATGTGAGGCTTCGGGGCACGCACGCCGCAGGAGCCCCGCAGACCCAGGACCACCCGACAGCTTGTCAGGGGTCCCCACGCCCCAGCCTCAGCCTCCACAGCTTCAAAGCCTTTGCTGGAAGTGCCAGCACACTTCTGTGGTCCCGGCCCTGGGGACACTGGAGGGGCTGGCGCCGGGCCGCCCCAAGGCAGAGAAAGGCACCGCCAGTGCGCCCTCAGCCGGCCGCCCCCGCTGGGCAGTGGCGTGGGCACATCTGTAGGAGCCTCGACTACTCCCGAACAGGGCCTGGGAGCTGAGCCTCGCGGGCTTCAGTGTCCCAACTGCTCCTGCCCCTTCCAGTCCCTTCCTCTGGGGACCTCAAGCGGCCTGGGCCCCTGACCAAGAAGGGCAGAGCAAGGCACTGTCCGGGAGACTGTTGCTCTGGCCTTAGGGCAGGTGAGCCTTCCCCCAGTGAGGGCAGGGGACCTGGTGAGGGCAGGTGACACCTGCCCCCCCCTGGAGTGAGGGCAGGGGACCTGGTGAGGGCAGGTGACTTCCCTCCCCCCAGTGAGGGCAGGTGACCCCCCGCCCCCCAGTGAGGGCAGGGGACCTGGTGAGGGCAGGTGACACTGACCCCCCCCCCCCCGCCGGAGTGAGGGCACGGGACCTGGTGAGGGCAAGCCCAGGCAAACAGTCAGGGCCAGAAAGAGCCCGGCTGTGGCCTGTGACCCAGAAGGGAGAGACACCCGTTCTCCTTGGCCTGAACCAGCCTAGGGGGCCTCGTTTGCCCTTGGCTGCCAAGGGAGAAGCCCGGGACCCCAGGCCAGGCCGGTGCCGCCTGGCAGAGTGGGGGCCTCTGGGGGCAATGCGTGCAACTTGTCCTTCTGCGGGGCTTCTCCTCTCTGGTCTCCTCCGGCTGCCGGGGATTAACCCCCCCCATCCCGCTGGCACCGAAAGCCTGGGACACTTCCACGGACAACAGACCTGGGGTCACCCGCCAGGCGGGCGGCAGGTGCTGGCGCCCGTCAGGAAGCCCTGCCCCCGCCCCTGCCCCTGCCCCTCTCCGCACTCCCTGCCCGACAGACAGCTGCCCGCCGCCCCTGCCCACACAGGGACCTTCTGGAGGGGGAGTGGAAGCACCGAGTCCCCCCCCCCCCCGACAGATCCGTCTGAGCCAGAATTCCTGTTTACAGAGACTATGTCAGCAGGAAGAGGCCCCTTGGGCGAAGCAGCAAGCGCAGGCCAGGGTGTGGGGGCCCCGCCCTGCAGCCCACTCCGGGCTCTCCCCGGCTCCATCCGCAGGGCAGTGTGGGCATGTGGGGCTGGGCCAGCCCCGCCACCTCCCGGCTGCCCGGTCCCGTGTCAGGCACCTTCGCCCGGGGGGCCGGAGGGGGGTCCTTCCTCCTGCCCCCTCCCACCACCAGGGAGCACAGAGCCAGGGCGGGCACCGTTCCTCACTACTGCTGGGGGAGCAGGACCCACGTCAGATGGGCCGATGCCCCTGGGAGCGGCCGGGGCTCCCCATCAGCCTCCTCTGCGAGGCAGGGCTTGGGGCACAGAAGACGCGAGCCAGATCCTGGCCGGAATAAGCTGGAGTGGTCTAAGCCCCACTTTGCTTCCCTGCCCCTTCGCTGGATTTGGGGGGGCCCTGTTCTGCCATCAGGCCACCGTGCAGATGGGGTCAGGACAGCACAGATGGGCAGAACAGGGGCCGAAGCTGGCAGCCACGGCCTGGAAAGCCCTAGAAAGCAGAGTGGCCTTCCAGGTGCACTGGCCGCGGGCGGCACGTGCTCACAGTGGGGGCTGCCACCTCCCTTGCCGCATGACAGGACAGCAGGGCTCCCACTCAGGGTGCCCCGGATGCCCCCACTCTCCAGGTGAGGACGGCCCGGGATCCTGGGCTGCCTCCTCCCCAGAGCCCGGCCTTCCAGTGAAGCCAGGCGGTGGGCTCCACTGAACCACACCTGCCAGCGGTGTGTGCCAGGCGGGCAAGCCTGCCCGCAGCCAGGCAGAGGCGTCCGTGGGCGTGCGGAGCGCCAGGCAGACGGGCCGGATTGAAACAGTTGCCTGGGAAACATCGCAGGGTCTGCCGGGCGGTGGAGTGGGCGTGTGGGGCCCGCTCGCCCGTCTGGGAACAAGGGCGTCCCCCCAGGGCCGCGGCAAGGATGGCCATGGACGGCCAGGACCCCGCAGCGGCCGGTGGGCTGCAGCCCCCGCCCTGAAAGCCCAAACCGAGAAACAGCCGGGGCTTCGGCACAGGAGGGATGGCGGCCCTGTTTCCAAGCTCCCATGCCAGCTGCCACCTCTCCCCTGGACAGCCACCCTATCCCGGTGTCCTGTAGAACCTTGTCACTGCTGCGAGGTCCTGTGTCCCGAGCCCCCTGATCTGTCCTGCGCCTCCACCCTCTGCACAGTCACACCGGCCCTACCCGTGTCCCCGTGTCTCCAGTTCAGGCTTCTGCCCTCACCAGGCCCCCCTGCTAGTGGCAGCTCCTGCTGACCCCTGGGTCCTGCTCCCGTGTCCCCCGCACAGAGAAGCCTTCCTGAGCCGCCCGAAGCTCCTCCCTAGGCCGCTGCTGGCTTTTCCCACCTCACAAGTGGGGGCTGGAGACTGGGGTGCTGCTGCCTTTCCTTCCCGGGAGGGCCAGCCTGCCGTCTGCCCCCACGGGGCCCCCAGAGGCTCAGGTGGTGCCAGCCCAGAGGGCCCCAGATTGGACTGGTCAGCGATCCTGAGGCTGAGCCGGGGGTGGGCGGCACGGTGGACTCTCCCCTGTGGGGAGCGGATGTCAAGTTGAGGGTTGAACGGTGGTGAACCAAACTCCAGGCCTGCTGGGAACTCCTGAATATGACCCGATCCAGAGGCCAGGTCTCTGCAATGGAATCGAGTGAAGATGAGGCTGCTTTGGGCCAGGGTGGGCCCACAGTCTGCTCTGACAGGTGTCCTTGTGGGAAGAGGGAAGCTTGAGGGAACCAAGTGGAGAGGAGCCACGGGGCGGAGCCAGAGCCATGGGGCGGAGCCAGAGCCTCAGGGGCGGAGAGTCCAGCAGCACCTGGAGCCCCAAAACCAGGAAGGGGTAGGAAAGGACCTCCCCCTGGGGGCCTTCAGGGGAAGATGGCCCTGCCGACCATGAGTATGGACTGTGGCCTCCAGACTGTACGAGAACGGACTATTTCTGTGGTTCTAAGTCCCCAGTCCTTTGTGCAGTGGCGTCGGGACACTGTCCGCTGTCAGCACCCGGTACACTGCGGTCCCTCGGGGGCGGCTGGGCATCCCCAACCCACCTGTCTCATCCCAGGCCCTGCCGAACCTCCCCCCAGCAGCGGAGGAGTCCCCTGCCGCCGTCAGCTGAGGTGTGCCCCAGAGCAGGGACAGCTCAGCCTCAAGACTGCTGTCACGGGAGGGGCCCAGGATGGGCGACAGCGGCTGGATCCGGAGCGTGGCGCCTCCGACGCCCCTCCCCAGAGCGGGCCTGGCCTCTCCGCCTGGAGGGGCTCGGCCCATCTGCCGCCTTTTTAGGGCATCTCTGCCCACCGGGACCTTGACTTCCTGGACACCAGCAGGTCTGTGTGCCTTCCAGGCCCCTGGCCTCAGCCACCATGAGCCCTGGTTGTGTCACGGCCCCCCCCCCACCCCCTCCCCCTCGTTTCTGTGTGGCCAATTTCCAACATGGAGGTATGAGAGAGAGCTCTGACCCCAAAAGCCCTCATCCCCGGGGGCACCTGCTGTGGCCCACAGTAGGGGGGTTCTCTGTCAGAGGCCTGCCCTCTTCCCCTCCCCCTCCTCCGCTCCTCCCCTCCCCTTCACCCTTCCTCCTGGCCTCCTTCTCCCCTACTCTCTCACTTCCTCCCCTCCTCACCCTCTTCTGCCTTCTCCCCTCCCTCCCCCCTCACCCCTCCTCTCCTCCTGTTGTCCCTCTAGCCGCCTCCTCCCACTGGTCTTCCTTCCCCTCTGTCCCTTTCTCCTTCTTCTTCCCCTCCTTCCCTTTTGCCCCAACCCTGACCCCCTTTCCTGGCCCCTCCTCCATTTGACGGGCAGAGAGGCTGGGCCAGGGGTCAGCGACCTCCCTGGCAATGACAGGTAGAGATCTTTGGGGGCAGGTCTGGTGGGCAGAGGCAGGGGGAGCTGCCTCTCTCCCCTACCCCCTCCTCGAGGGGCCTGGTACCTGGAATCGTTTTATCAGCCTTTGAGTCTTACTGGGACCCTTTGGCCAATCAGAGGCCCAGGCTGCCACGAAGGGTCACAGGGTCCTGAGCCCACAGCACAGCGAGGGACACTAGTCCCCAGCAGAGGGTGTGCGTCTCCACTTGCCAGCTGGTAGGAAGCTGGTAGGGTTTCTGTCCGGCCCGGGGAGGGGCCGGCAGCAGGGGCCAGGCCGGCTCTCTGGCCCGAGACCCCTGAGGCCCCTCGTTCAGGAAGCGGGAGGGCGGGTGCCCCGGTCGCACCTGCTCCCACCGCCCGGGGCCCGGGGCTCCGAGGCCGGCGCTGGGCTTCTCCGACTCTTCCAGGGCCTGGCGACACCCCCCACCCCCACCCCGTGCCAGAGGCCAGTCCTGGTTCCTGAGGGTCCCTTTGACCACCACAGAGGCCCCTCTCCTCCTACGCCACCTCCCTCCGCTCCCACGGGGAGTGTGGGGCTTCCGTGTGGCCCACCTCCGCTCACACATGGCCGTGCAAGCCTCTGCTGCTGGCCGCCCCGCCAGCCAGGCGGGTCATACCTGCGGCCTCTCTTCCTCCACCCCTTCCCGGGGGAGGGTGAGCACCCCCCGGCCTCCCAGCTGTGGGGGAGGGCGCCCCTAAAGCCCTGCCTGGGGCGGAGGCAGGGACAGCTCTCTGACTGCTCAGAACTCCTGCTGGTTGCAGAGGTGAGGAGGTGTCAGGGTCCGGGTGAGGGAGAGCTGCCACCCCTGTGAGCAGCCCCCCCGGGGGGGGGGCCAGGGGCCTCAGGCTGAGCGCTCGCTTCAGGGGCTTCTCACCCTCGTCCAGGCTGGCAGTGGAGGTGCCCTCATTCCGCCCCATTTACAGATCGGCCTACTGAGGCCAGGAGCCATCCGTCCCTTTGTCCTAGAGCACAAGATGGTGAGCACAGAAGTGGGGCTTGCACACAGCACCCCCTCGGTGTTGCCTGGGCAGCCAGGGGCCTTGCGTGGGAGTGGTTGGGGCCACAGCGCCAGGTGCAGAGCTGGGTGCCCAAGGCTGGGCAGAGCGTGAGGCCCACTGGCTCCTGAGCCTCCTGAGGGTCCCAAGACCCCCGGGGAGCTGACTGCCTCCCCCCCAGCTCTGCGCGCAGGCCCAGTCGCCCCCTCAGCCGAAGCCAGCCTCCCGTGGCCCACAGATGGGGCCGCTGGTCCTCCAGCACCGCACCCCCGGGGCCAGTGTGGCCCTGCTGCTGCATCCTGAGCCTGTCCTGGCCCCGGCTGGCTGCCATTCACAACAGGAGAAGACCCTGGAAGGAGCTCCCCCAGTCTCCTTCTTGAGGGGCTGCCCCCTGCTGGGATGCACACTAGGAGGGCCAGCACCCCCTCGCCAGGATGGCCAGTCCCCCCCCCCCCAGGAGCAACATCTCCCCACGGAAGGAGAGCACCTGGCACCTGGCTTTGGGGGGTGGGCAGACAAAGAAAAAGCCTTCCGGACACCAGGCAGGGAGGGAGGGTCGCCAGGACTTCAGGCCCCAGGGGCCCCGGGCTGCCTTTCTCCTTCCCGGAGGGCAACAGCCCCAGGCCCCCGACCACACAGAGTGCCCTGGAGTCGGTGGGCACGCGCAGAGTGACAGCTGGGGTGGGTTCCACTGCCCTTGTCCCCACAGGCCAGTGCTTTTGGAGACAGCCGGTGACAGAGCTGTACTCAGCAGGTGGCCAACGCCCCACAGCATGGAGTCTTGTGAAACAGCCCTCTGTCACCTCCGCCAAGCGTCCCCTGCTGTCACCTGCAGGCACTGTCCTCTCTCTGCTGGCCAGTTGTCCCTGAGCTGCCTCCTAACGCGCCCGGCCTCAGACCTGCCCTTGCTGTCTGGCCTTTGTCCACCGGTCGCCCCTCCTCCCAGGTCGCTGTAAACTTACAGTAGCCCCCATGGAATCGTGAAAGGAAGTAGGTGAAATTAAGTGCAATAATGTGTTTCATTTGAACCTAACATCCCTAAAAACCTACATTTATCACATTTCAACGAGGAGCCCACGTATAAGTGATTAGCATGTTGTCACACGGTCTCCGGTCACGCTAGGTGTCTGGGACCGAGCGCAGCGCCCGTGGGCCGCAGAGCAGGGCCATGAGGAGCCTGAGGAGCCCGTGGTCTCCACTCTGGGCATTTCCTGCCCCATCGAGGCTGCAGGCTCCTGCGAGGGGTTCCTGACTGTCCCCAGATGCCCCACCAAGGTCCTTGGGCACACTGCTACGGGCAGGAGAGACCCTAGAGCTCTGTCACTAGACCCGGGCCTTCTGCACCCCGCCTGAGTGCAGGCCTGGGCCCTGAGGGTGACCTCCAGGGAGAATGAGGGTCCCTCCGACCTCCATTCCCCTCCGGCCTGGCCTGAGAGCCGGGTGCTGGCAGGGGTGCAGGCACCGGCTGCCTCGGTCCGTCCGGGCTGCCTCACAGCTTACCGCAGACTGGGGGCCTGATGCACAACAGACACGTATTTCTCACAGCTCTGGGGACTGCAAGGCTGAGATCCGGGTGCCGGCAGGGGCAGGGTCTGCTAAGGACCCTCTTCGGGTCACAGATGGCTGGCTGCTTGCTGGGTTGTCACCTGGGAGAAGGGGCGAGGGCGCTCTCCGGGGTCCCTTCTGCACGGGCACTGATCCCGTGCCAGGGCTCCCCCTTGTAAACTGCCCACCTCCCAAAGACCTCACTTCCCTGGTGGGGGGTTGGGTTTCGATGTGAATTTTAGGGGATGCAAATAGCCTACCACAGAGCCCCCGCTGGGCTCCAGGTGCCCCTCCCACTGCCACTCGGGTGGAGGCGCCCAGAGACCCAGGCCCTGAAGCGCAATCACACGCACACTGTGGAGGGAATATCCTTACTCTGTCCAGGCCCTTTGCCAAGCTCACAAGACAGGTCATGAATTCAGAATTCTCAAGGAGGAAGTTCAAAGTGAAACAGTTTATCTTTAGAGAAAGAATAGCGGCGGGGTTGGCGGAGGCGGGAAAGGGGCTCACTTCCAGCATCCTCCATCAACTGGTGTTACTCCGTGAGGGCGAGACCCTGCTCCACCCGGTGCCCGGCCAGGGTAGGCCCCGCCCCCAGAGCAGGTGTTCAGGCCTCGGGGTAGAGCCAATCAGGAAAAACTACACGGTTCGAGAGGGGTGCCTTTGCCCTGAGAGAATGCATCTTCGGAAACCGCATCCCTTGTCTTCCAGATGCAGGCTGGGCAGGGTCGAGCGGCTTTGCGCCTGGTGTGACGGAGCTGGGCCCTGAGCCGGGTCCTGGTGGGGGAGGCGGGCAGCCCCCGCCTTGAATGGGGGCCCAGGGTGGCCTGTCCCCGGCTCAGGGTGGAACAGAAGGCCTCTCCCCTTGCCCATTTGGAATGGAGCCCTGCCCGGCACCCCTCAACCTTCTCAGCTGTGGCTGGTGGGCACCGGAGCAGGGGACAGCTCGGTGCTGCCCTCCCGCACCCCGCTCCCCAGCCGGCTTCATCCCTGTTCCCTTGTGTTGAAGCCTCCGCACTGCAAGGGGTCCTTCCACCCGCAGCCTGTGTTTCTGAGTGTGCGTTCGTGTGTGTGCATGTGCCTATGTGCATGTGTGTCTGTGTGTTCACGCATGTATTCTGTTTGCATATGTGTCAGCGTACGCGTGCGTTGTGTGTGTGTGTGTGTGTGTGTGTGCATTGTGTGTGTGTGCGCGCATGCACGCCTTGTGCTCTCTTTCCCAGAGCTTTGACCATGGGCTTTCCACGGGGGGACCCGACCCAGAGGGGCTCAGCCTGACACCCGGTGTGCGTCTTCCAGCCACTTGGCATCAGAGCCCCCCACCCCTCCCGTGGGAGCCCATGGCAGGGTCCAGCTCTCAGGGGGGATCCCAGGGCCCTTGAAGCCAGGCCCCCTGGGGAGAGCCGGCCCGCAGCCCCACCTCCTGCCCCCCCCCATCCTCCCTCTCAACTTTGCCCTCTCCTCTCTCCCTCCCTTTCTCCCTCTACCCCTCCTGGCAAGCGGACTGCAATCCAAACTTGTTGTTAACTTCTCCCCGGCAGCCTTTCCAAGTTAAACATTACTCACGGAGATGAGAGCCGCGGGGCAGCGCGGCCGGGAGGTGGGGCAGTCTGTGGACGGTGCTGGGCAGAGGCCGATGCCAGGCCCGAGGCCGCAGGACCCTCCCTGCTGTGTCTGTGGGGCTGTGGGAGGTGGTGCTGGGAGCGGCGGGCCGGGCAGCCTGCACCAGCACCCAGGTCTCTCCAGCCCCTTGGCCAGCTTCTAAAGTCACGGGCAGGGCAGCGGGCAGGGGGTCCCTGGGCAGGGTGGGGAGGGGCTGACCAGGGACCGCAGACGGACCGGGCCTGAGCCAGGCATGGGACTTCCTCTTGGCTGTCACTCCAGCCCTGTCACTCCAGCCATGTCCCCTCCAGCCTGGGGACACAGAGTTCAGAAAAAGGAGCCTCGGCCGCTTTGAATCGGTTCTCCGCACCCAGCCCTCAGTGTTTCCAGCAGCGAGAGGCAGTCAGTGCTATTTGCTGAACTCCATTCGCCCCACCCGGGAGCTGTTCCCCCCAGCCCGTCGCGATGGGGTGGCGCAGGCGCAGCGCAGCACCCCCTACGACCCCGCCCCCTGGGGAGCTAAGCTGCTGGGGGTGAACAGCAGGCTCGGGGCATCTGCCCACCCTCCACACCCCTCCCTCCTCCTTACTCACCACCCTCCACCCTCCACGTGGACCCTGACCAGAGCTCCTGCCTCAGGGCCTTGGCACCTGCTGCTCACCAAGAACTCTCACCCCTCACCCATTTTAGGGCTTTGTTGAAATGGACTTCACAAGGAGCCCTGCCCCCCCCCACCCCGACTCAGCATCCCATCCACCTCGCTCTGGTCTATTCTTCGTAGGACTGTGTGTCCCCACCTCATGTGAAACATACGGAAATGTAGTTTTTCATTGTCTCTCATGAAACTGTAAGCGTCCGAGAACATTTTCCTGCTCATCTAAATGCAGGTCCTTGATAAACTTGGTGGAAGAAATCAATTCCACATTCACGCCTGGCACGTGGTCTCCCCCACAGACACCACCACCCCTCAGGGCCAGAGTCCCCTGACCTCCTCCTGGATCTCAGCCTGGGCAGGACACGTCCGGCTGACCAGAGCTCCCACCAGAGGCCTCGCGTGGGGCCTGGCAGGGGCCCAGACGGCCAGGTCAGGAGGAGAGGGCCGGCGCAGCGGTGGCCCAGGGAGCCTGCGCCGTTCCATAAGGGGAGGAGGGAGGAGGGCAGAAGGGCAGAGCTGCCCGCGGTGCTGGGGGTGCCCGCACTCCGCCCGCACTCCACCCGCACTCCGCCCGCTCCGGGGCCACGAGCTGCCCGTCCTCACCCTTCACACCCTT
Organism: Suricata suricatta; assembly: GCF_006229205.1. Lineage (NCBI taxonomy): Eukaryota > Metazoa > Chordata > Mammalia > Carnivora > Herpestidae > Suricata > Suricata suricatta. Next base: position 140,506,509 of record NC_043707.1, on the reverse strand, counting down.
CACGGGAAGGCTGCTCTCCGGCCACTCGCGGTCCAGCGGCTCCTCAGACTCAGTGTCCCCTTCCTGCTTCTGTCCAGATGGCGCCTGCTGCAGTTGGTGCTTTACTGGACAACTTCGTCCACCTTCCGCTGGGGCCACCCCCGCTTCAGGGGGCCCAGCCTCCTGCCTGGGGTCCCAGCCTGAGCCCAGGCAGCCTCCTGGGGGTGGGGACGGTCACAAGGCCCACCTGGGGGGCCAGCTGCTTCTCTGCACAGCTTTCTGCGAATGTGTCGGTGTGGGGCGCTGGGGGCGGGGCTGCGCCTGCCCACGCCAGACAGGGGCGAGTTGGGGCTTCGTACCTCACACCGAGCAGGGAGGCAGGAATGTGGGCCTCGAAACCACGTCGTTTCAGGGGCGTTTCTGGGCGCAGAGGCCGCAGCTGACGGCCTGGCTGTGAAGTGTGGTCTTTGCCCTCCTGGACGCCAGCAGCGCGTGGCCCCGACTCCCCGACTGGCCCACAAGAGGGACCGCAGCCCCCAGCGGGGCCGCTCTGCCCTCCCTGCTCTCCTGCCCTCTCTGAACCCCAGGCCCAGTGTCCGCTTTGGGAGGGGGGCTGCCGCAGGTGGGGCTGGGGGTTACTCTGTCTTGGCCCCTTGGGCTGCTAGGGAGGAGGCCCTGCTTCGGGCTGGGTCCCCAGCACCCCAGCAGGCATGGCTGGGCACAGTGGGGGTGTGGTGCCCCCCGCCACGGGCAGCACTTCCCACCCCACAAGCCACCAAGGAGACTCCTCAGCCGTTGCGGAGAAAGGGAGGCCACAGCGCGGCGCAAGCCCCCGGGGAGGTGTTTCTCCAGGAGGAGGCCCAAGACGCACGCTCCCACGCTGTCCCCATCACACATGGCTGGCCAACCAGCCCCAAGTGTCCTTTTTTGTTTTTGTTTTTTTTCTGTTTATTTTTGAGACAGAGACAGAGCACGAGTGGGGGAGGGGCAGAGAGCGATGGAGACACAGAATCTGAGGCAGCTCCAGGCTCCGAGCTGTCAGCACAGAGCCCGATGCGGGGCTCAAACTCACAAACTGAGAGATTATGACCTGAGCTGAGGTCAGACACTTACCCGACTGAGCCCCCCAGGCGCCCCGTAGCCCCAAGTGTCCTTGTGTTTGGTTTGGGCCAAAGACCGAGCTCAGGCTGCACGTAACAGGGACAGCTGGGTACAGAGGGGCCCAGACAGAGACACAGCCCCCTGACCCCCTGTGGACACCTGGGCTCAGGAGCAGAGGCTGCAGCCACCCAGCTCAGCTGCCCAATCGGGACCCAGGTGTGCAGCTCGGGGCCCAAGACAAGCCTGGACAGGGCTGCCACCGTGCAGGAGGGGGGTGGGGATGCCTAAGGGCACAGCAGCAGGGGCTGGGTGGACGGGCCAGGGCCCCCGGGGGGTGGGGAGGCCCCTCGGCGTGGTCGCAGGTTTCCGAGGAGGGAGCTGCAGGGGCTTCCCAGGCCGGCCAGGCCTGGCGCCGGCCTGCCCCTGCCTCCCCGGCCGCGAGGGCCCGCGGCAGCTCCCACAGGGCGGCCTGCATGGCAGGGATCCCGGAGCGGAGGGAGCGCCGCCCCTGGGCTGGTGCCCTCTGCCACGGGGGCTCCGGCACAGCCGCCCTGCGGGGACAGCGGGACGGGTCTC